>NW_009929789.1:247872-291208 GCF_000696875.1 Nestor notabilis | reverse complement strand
CTTCCCTTCCCTTCCCTTCCCTTCCCTTCCCTTCCCTTTTTTCCTTTTCCTTTGAAGAATTCCAGCAAGAACTTGAAATTCTCCCTTCCCTGTGAGCTCCTGCACCCCCATTTGCCACAAGGGTTTGAATACTTCAGGTGGAGGAATATATGAATGGATTTTCCTCCCTCATCCTTCCTTGCACAATCCTTTCACTCTTCTGAGGTACCAAAATGAGCTCAGCCCAGCGCTCAGGGTGGGTTTCATTGAAAATGGGCAGCATCTCCCAGGGTTTGGCAATAGAAGCCCACTGTCAGCAGGAGACACATGGCTTTGCTGCGAATAGATGTGGCTTTGAGGAATTCTCTTTCTCGCTGCATGTTTTGGGGACTGAAAACCTTCTCCTGAGCAGGAGGCACCTCTGCTAAGGGATGGGCAAAGAGAAAACACACAGAAGGGGAAGGGAATGTGAGCACATGCTCTGTATGTATAGAGAATAACCTGAGCTCAGGATGGGGCTTGGAGCAACCTGGTCTAGTGGAAGTTGTCCCTGCCTGTGACAGGGGGTTGGCACTGAATGAGCTTTAAGGTCCTTTCCAATCCAAACCACTTTGTGATTCTATGATATGATTCTATGATTGTGTTTTGTTTAACCAATCCTTAATTCTTCTAATTCTTTCACTCAAAAAGTGTCTCTCTACCTTGTTCTCTCTCATTTACTTCTACCCTGAAAGGACACTGGGAAGAATAAATATATAATGATCATGAGACATTTTGGACTTCCATAGCATCTGTATAGTGGTCCAACTACTCCCAACAGGTTGCTGTGCCAGCCCGAGAAGGTGCATGATACAAAGGGAGTAAAACAAGTTTCTTCAATAAAGAGTTTGGTGTTCTAAAAAGCAGTACCTGACATTGTGCTGAAGAGTGGTGGTCTCAGACCTCAGAAAAGCCACTGAAATACAAGATCACAGCCAAAACTTCTTCATTTCCATACAGTGATGATGTTGGACATCAGGTAAGCCAGGTTTGTATGGTGGGGAATGCTGCCTGGGAAGCAGTAACTGAAAGGGATTTTTACAAGGGGGAATGGATTTAAACTGACAGAGGGGAGATTGAGTTGAGATCTTAGGAAGAAGAGCTGCTGACCTCGGACATACAAAGCCTTGACAGTTTTTTTTGGTCATAGCATCACACTGGGCACTGGGACTTACAAGGTCAATCCCCAAATCACAGGATAACAGAATCACAGAATGGTTTGTGTTGGAAGCGACCTTAAAGCTAATCCATTTCCACCCCTCTGCCACGGGCAGGGACACCTTCCACTAGAGCAGGTTGCTCCAAGCCCCTGGGTCCAACCTGCCCTTGAACACTGCCAGGGATGGGGCAGCCACAGCTTCTCTGGGCACCCTGTGCCAGCGCCTCAGCACCCTCACAGGGAAGAGCTTCTGCCCAAGAGCTCATCTCAGTCTCCCCTCTGGCAGGTTCAAGCCATTCCCCTTGGCCTGTCCCTCCATCCCTTGTCCAAAGCCCCTCTCCAGGTCTCCTGGAGCCCCTTTAGGCCCTGGAGCTGCTCTAAGGTGTCCCCTTCAGGAGCCTTCTCTTCTCCAGCTGCCCCAGCCCAGCTCTCTCAGCCTGAAGGAGCCACATGGTGACTGAGACAACTAAAACCTGTGGGGTTTCACAAGGGTAAGTGTCTTAGTCTCACAGGAAATAGGTGGCTTTTCTCTTTAGTCTGTTTTGGCCTCTAAACAAGCTGTAAGAAAGCATTACATCTTGCAGTGAGGGGCAACATTCCTGCAGGTCTCCCTCTTCTTGGATGACTATCAGTGATTTCTGGTTTGTTGTTTAGTTTACTTTCTTTTTTAATAGAACCCCTGCTGTAAAGAATTAAAAGCAAAGTTCTTTGATGAAGGGATATGCTTGGTCCTAAGTAAACCTGTGCAAGCTTTATCCACCTCTTTTGGAGCTGCTTGGAGCTCTGGGATTTACTGATGTGTGCCTTCTGTACTGAGTTGCTTTAATAGAAATTTGGTCTTTGCTGCTCTGTCTGTTAAATGCATCTGCAGCCCTCATGTCAGTGTGTTCTCTGCCAGGCTTGGAAATGCACCAGCTCTGTTGAAGAACCTGCTAAAGAAGGAACAGGAGATGGACAGCAGCATCCTTTGAGGTGCATCACGCTGGTGGTCTCACATCAGCCGAACATCTCCCTGTCAGCAGCCCTTGGCTGTTTGCTCCCCGACTCTGCCTTGAAGCACAGGGCCACATGCCAAGTATAAGTAGTGAAATGAAGCAGAGAGACTGACAAGGAAGCAGAGGTGGGGAGGAGGGAGGATGCTCCCATGCAGGATGGGAAGATCTAGGGTTCGACAGAGGAGGAGAGGCCAACAAAAGGGGATCTCTCAGGAATTAGAGCTACTCAGAAACTCCCTTTAGCTCAGGGTCATCCTCAGTTCCAGTTCAGGTGAATGCCTGATTGTGAAATCCCCTCCTGCACTGTCACCCTCATGGGCAGACTGATGGGTCTTGGGAAGTCCATGTGCCCTGTACATACAAGGATAAAGAAGGCTGCAGTGTGGGGATTTCAGTCCGGGTGCTGCAGGAAAGCCAGGAGGTCCTGGCCATGCTTGCAAGGCTAGCATCAGTCTTAACATCTGCTGTACTGTGGAAGGCTTCAGCCCTCTCCACTCCAATATAGGACAGATCCTCCACCGACAGATATTGGGTGCCTCTGCTTGGTTCAATTTCAGTTTATATCTAATAAGACCCTGCAATGAGTTTTTAACTGCATTGGAAAACCCAACCCCAGACACCAGAGAAAGCAGAAAGGAAGAGAAGAGCGGCCTTTACAAGAAGAAGATGTACAAGGGCAGCTTGGCAGCGCTTTCTCCCTGGTTCACATTATTGGGGTATCAATAACAAGGCTAATGGCCCTACGGTTCCAGATACAACGTGCAAGGCTGTTTATGGCCTCTGCTGAGAAGCAGTTACTTTTACTCTTGTTGGCAAATCATTGTTTAGGTCTCATGTTTCGAAATCAGCTGGGTTCCAGCCTTCCCTCACCAACTAGCGGAGCCGAGCGAACCCGTGCCCATGTGCTGCTCTTTAGCAACACAAACAGCACAGCCAGACCCCACTTAGCAGGGTTTGCTCACTCTCCAAACACGAGTGGCTTGGCTATGAGCACGCCAGCTCGTTCCCAATGGCTCCTTCAGCACAGCAAGCACTGTGGGAGAGACACAAGTGGGTTAAAGGGTGGTGGAGAACCTGCAAGCTACCCTGGGACAAGAACAGGCTTGGTTCTCGTGTTGAGGTCAGGGGTGTGCTGTAGTTCGTCTTCTTGGAGTGATCAGCTCTGCTTCCCCAGTTCCATTCATGGTTTTGGTGATGTCAGTTGACTCATGTAGCCATAACTTCATTTTGGCCTTCTCTCCATCTTTTCTAGGTCTATCAACAACTTTGCGTTTGTCCAACCTCAGTGTTGCAGTAAAGACCCTGAGAGCCCAGAAGACAGTTTAAGTTTGTGAAGGTGGAGATGAAAGGCTTTGGCTCTGAGAAGATCTACATGGATATGTAGGGTCAGCTTGGATGGATCACACTCATCCATTAGGAGCTGCTCACGCTGCAGCCCTGGATGTAAGTTGGTGAGGTGCTGGCACAGGGTGCCCAGAGAAGCTGTGGCTGCCCCATCCCTGGCAGTGTTCAAGGCCAGGTTGGACACAGGGGCTTGGAGCAACCTGCTCTAGTGGAAGGTGTCCCTGCCCATGTCTGGGGCTTAAAACTGGATGAGCTTTAAGGTACCTTCAACCCAAACCAGTCTGATTCTGTGTTGTTTGGAGTGGTGCACTAAAGCCACCCTTGCTGTTCTGCTTACTCCATCATCAGATCCTTGCTTGTAAGCACTTTCATTCCTCCTTGTAGGTTTATTATCTGCTATGGGAAGAAGAGACACAGTATCCAGACTATAGGAGTTGTTATTGCTGGACTTCACCTGCCCGTTGCCTAAATAAGTCCCAGATGCCCTTTTAGACTGGGAAGCCTGTGCAGGACTCCAGCAGTGGTACAGTCAGCTACTAGCCTCTCAATAACTGCATTGGCACTTACGGACCAATATTACTGCAGACATAATCTTTAAGATCTTTTATGCAGAATTAATCTACAAGGTTTAGACACAACTTAGAGGTGAAGTCCAAGCTGAAGGTAACACCCTATTCATTGGTGGGTGCTGCAAATGAGAAGGTGATGTAGAAAAAGCTAAAGAATTGTAGCAGAAGAGTTATAGTGATGCGTCAATGCTGTATTTTAGCCAAGTGGGCAATAACACATTATTCAGTGGGGATACCTGAGAAACAGGGGCTGAAGCCTGTGTGTTGAACAGAGGAAAACAGAGGGTAAAGGAGAAATTTAGAGGAAGCAATGGCAGAGCACTAAGCCAGACCAAAGCTTGTTGGTTCATCTTGCAAAGGTGGGACATTAGAGGTTTGTTGGCCATGCTCAGATCCAACTCCCAAGTAGCTGTGTTTTGAGTGCTGGGGATGCCCAATATATCATTCCTCCTCTCTGAGAAGTCATCAGGGCCCAGAGGAGAGAGGAGGACCTGGGAGAAGCTGCTGCTTTTGTGTTTCCAGGTCTGGTCCCAGGTTCAGGCCTGACTCATGGGCATTGAGCTGTTTTGCAGGAGCCATATGGAGCTCCTGACACCCTCTGACTTTGTGTTACATAAAGAAGGCACACCCCAGTGCCAGATGTGCTATATCACATTCCCCTTTAGCAGAATCCTTCAGCTCTCCAAACCATGTCATGTTTATGTAGACTCCCCAGCACCAATTATGCAATCTTTCCCCTTCTCTCTAGCCAACAAACATCCAATTAAAATGTGCAGTTACCATGGTTTCTTCCTCACCAACCTGGGTAGTTTAGATGTGAAGTTTGGGTTTGTTGGGAAAGAAAGGAATAAAAGAAGAAGTATTTTCTTGTTAGGAAATGTACTCATTAAACTGATGATCTTGAAATGTTCTCTTCAGCCCACTTTGTGTATGGGGGTTTTGGTGCTGTTATTTTGGGGGGTTTCCACTCAAATACATGGGAAGGAAAGAGCTTGGAATGGTTTCCCAGGACAAATATACTGTTTTCAGAGTAAATTAAGCATCCAGAGATGAGGACTGGAGCTGGGAAATGTTTGCTGGAGTATATGAATGTGCTGTTGGAAATAGTTTGCTGTTGGTAAAAGCTGGGTTTAATTGTCGTCTCTTAAAATTCCCTGAATGTCATATAAAATAAAAAGCTTCGCAATAGAACATGTCTTTTAGGGCAAAGTTGAAAATGAATGTAGAGCTTAGAAACAAACTGGAGTTGCTTAGACTGGGTTACAAAACCACGTCTTTTGTCATGCAGCGTGTCTCACCGTCTTCCTTTGCAGAATCATCACACAGCAGAGGAAGCTGAGCTCAAAACCTTGGCTCCATGCAATATCTGAGGGATCAGGCAATGTAATCCAACTAATTTCTCCAGTTTTCCCTGCAGGGAGAACAAGAGGCCACTGCAGGCAGGTCACAGCAGCTTCAGAGATGGAAAGCTGAATGTGCCAGTGATACAGTGAAGTTAATCTCAGTTGAATCCCATTGCATGTTGAGGCAGTGCAATACTCAGCCTGGGCTGTGATAGAGACAAATAGCATCATTCACAGCTTTCCAAGCCATTGGCTCATAGCTTCTTCCTTTGGAAACCTAAGCGAAGGCACAGGGAAAAAATGTCAAGACTCATTAAAACACTGGTAGGTCTGCAGAGAGTAGCAAGTCATCACAAATAATCATCATCATAATTCATTGTAAATAATCCATCATAAGTAAATTCATTGTAGAACCAGCAAATAAGTGATTATGAGAGCTGAGCAGGCCAAGCCAGGTAGTTAGCAAAGCCCTGGAGACATTTCATCTAGACAGATTCATCAACTTCGGCTTCCTCCTTTGTCTTCCTCCTCTCCATGTTCAAGGAAGGTGAACTGACACGGAAAGAGGCACAGAGAGGAAGTGACAGGATGACATTAAAGGGAGATTAGTCTACAAGAAAAACCCCAACACCCCAGAAAAACAAGAAGAAAAAGGTCAAGAACCTTTGCTGAACAAGCCATGAGACATCCCAGCAGCTAGCTGGTCTGCAATGTGTCTGTGCCACTAAGCAGACATAATGGCATAACAAATAAGATGGAGAATGGGTTAAAACAAGTGAAATGATAACCTAAATGGTTTCATCTCCTCAGTAGGTTCTGGTCTGGTCTGTGCCAGCTAATGCTGTCCCTAACAAAACGTGGAGACATTGCAGGGGACAGCAAGAGTCGGGAAATCTACCCTATTTTGCAGTAAGGGGAAAGGCTGTGATCACAAGCCGTGCTGGTCCACTTGTCTTCAGGGGCAGAGAAGAGACCTTAGCCCTGTTTAATTTGCTAATCAACACTTTGCCCTGTCTAATGCATTGTCTTTATAGAGCTTAGTTGAACTGAGGGGGTATGGTTGGGGTGAAGAGTATGGAAGATAACAGACTGTCTGCACAAACACTTGTGGTATAGACTGTGGAGGAATAAATTCTGGACAGGGTTTAGAAGGTGGCTTTTTCACACCACAACCATGAGGTGCTGAACAGGCTGCTGATCTGAGTGGTGGCTGGAGAGAGCTTGAGCAGACACATTCATGCCAACCCTGCTACTGCTACTTTGCAGTGCCATTCCTCACCCTATACTCATCAACAGGGTTTGACTTGGGCAGCAAGTCTTTGTTTAAGATGGGGGATGAAGATTGGCTCCTGGTGTATCCTGAGTGTGTTTTCTTCTGTGCTGAATTTTGTAGAAGGGAAACCTGGGACCAGAAAAAACGAGTCTTTCTGGGCAGTCAGAGACAGGAACTGGATGCCAAGCACATTGTGAACTTAATGGAGACATAATGTGATAGGAACACAGCGCTGTCATGCTCGGGGGACCAGTTATGGGAATGCACACAGGTTTGAAGTGACACCTTGCAATGACACTGCTGGTGAATGCAACCATCTGGGCAGAGTGGAAGGTGACTTTCATGACCTCCCAGGTTACGGTAAATCAAACACCACAGCCACAAGCCTGTACCTTAGCAAATGAAGCCAGGATTAATCAGTTTCCCTAGAGGTCAAGGCATAGGAGAGACTGCCTTCCTGCAGACCACTGGAAGGGGAATGGAGCTACCAGCTCTCCCATTTCCATAGGCTCTCTGGTAAGCGTGGCCTGTGCAGTTTCATCTCATGAGATCATCTGCTTCCCTAAGGTTAGGATGGAACAACATTTCACCACTGGTGGAAACCTCAAAGCAAAGCAAACCCGCTGAAGCCATAATTATGTCTTTATTGTCCAAGGCCAAGCTGTGTGCGGCCTGGCAATGTGCCTTCCATTCTGCAGAGGCGATTACAGCTCTACATTACACATTGTGGGCTGGGGTTGGTAGTGCCGTTGTAATTCAGCGAGGGGCATCTCCATTCACATCACTTGCTTGGCACTGCTGTGAGTTCCATGTGTATGTAGATCCCATGAAGAAGGACTTTGTTGCCTTTCTCCCAGGCAAGTCCCTCCTGGTCACCACATGGAGCGATGTAAAAGGGCTTTGTGTTGCTTGTCAACAGGAATGCTCTAGCTGAGACTGAAAAGAGCATGGACGAGGTGGGTGCACAGCTGAGGCAGCAGCGAAGGAGCAGTGCAAAGGTGGTTGGTATTTAGGCTGGTGAAGAAGTGTGGGGCTGGGGTGAGACCTGTCAAAAAGAGGTTTTGGATGTGGAGCAGTCTAGTGAGGAAGGTGGAAGAGCTGGAGGAAGGAAGATGGGTTTGCTGAGAAGAAAGCCACCCTGATGGCAGGATTAAGCCCATACGGGTGGAACAATGGCAAGAGCAAAGAGATAGATACAGGGTATGAGTCAGGGCTGTTTGAGCAGATGCTTGTGATGCTTGAGAGCAACAAAGGAGCCAATGGCTCAGGTGTGTGGAGGGAAGATGCCATTAATGTGCCCAGGTGAGACCAGGAGGGACTCTGATGGAGGTGGCTGGAGAGGGAGAGAGGATGAGCTCTTGGGTGAAATAGTGAAAGGCAGAGTTGAAGCAGGGCTGCTTGTTAAAAGAAGAGGAATGAGGGAGAAGAGTTGAGTCAAGATCCAGAGAGGAGGAGAGGAGAGGCAAGAGGAGAAAGGTGTGAGAGGGGCCGTGTCATCAAAGCAATATGTTACAGTGAAGAGAAGGGAGTCAGGTGAAGGTATTTGAGGCAAAGGACCTCAGAGAAGAGGACAAAGGCTGGATGAGAGATGGATGTGGAGACCAGAGAAGTGATGAGGGATAAGATGGGGCTGTTTGTTGCAGGAGACTAAGGTAAGGGAGAGTGGGAAAAGGAGGGAGCTGGGAAAGGTCTGTGTTTTACATGGCTAGCATGGGATGGGATATAGGGAGAATGAATGGGTTGAATACTGCAGAAACACTGTGGGCATGGTGCATCTATACTCTCCCTCCTGCAGAGCTTGGAGAGAGCAGCCCTGCTCCTTTGGGGCAGGGGTTGTCCTTTCTATTTGGCCCTGCAGCAGCTGCTGTCATCCACAGCAGGCTTTCCTACACCAACCCTGTTTCTTCTCTCTCCTGAAGATTTCCTCCAAAGTCAGGAGAATGCCAATGGACTCTTGAATTGTTTGGCACTTACCTGCCCAAACCCATTGCTCACCCACCTTCCATACCCCATGTGTGTGTAGAACAAGTAAACTCTAGGGGCTTTTTTCACATCTCACCATTTTTAAGACGTTGGGGAATGAATAAGGTGTTTGGGTTAATGCTGGATGACAGGTAATAGGGAATCAGTTGAGTAACTCCCGGGACATTGAGTTTTGTGTTGATGGACAAGAAGCGATGAGTTTTATGAGTGTATAAAGAGCCCGGGGTATTCATGACCACATGGAACTCTGCTGACTTTACAGGAGTGGCCAAGTACCACCTTGCAGTCAGGGATGGGTGGTTGGCCCTGGCTGAGGGGAATGTCTAAGATTCAAGGAAGCTGGTGTGATTTGACAGCTTCTGTGTGTCTTGCTTCTGGTCAGAAGGCTGCAAGATGGTGGTGGTGGTTGGACCACAGAAAAGAAGGAGATGTGCTGAACCATGAAGAGAGGGCTGAGAAATTGGCTTAGGCTTTGTTAGGGGAATATGCAAGGTTCAGTGCCATGAGCTGTTGGGCTGTGGACATGTGTCTCTATGTATTGAATAAACAATGCAAATCCAAAGTAAATGTTGAACTAGCTAAGAATAACATGTCAGCCTAATCCTCAGACACCAGCAGCCTAGGGAAGGAGAACACCACACAAACCGCACGAGATATTTAGAGTGGACAAGATCTCTGCTAATAACCAGATATTATCATACCATTCCTGCAAAACTGTGTTTCTTTTCCACAGAACAGGCTGTCCTGACCCCCTTCCCCTTCCTTGGGAGGGGTGAACAGAAGCTGAATTGACTCTGTGGGGCAGCAGTGGTCCATGGAAGACCTCGCACTCCTTAGTGCATCTTGGCCATGCTTTGATTCCATGGCATGAGGCAGGGCCTTGTCCAGTTGAGTTTCTAAGGGACATCTGGGTATGCGGGTGTGGGATGAGATGCAGTGCCCTCCAGTCCATCCTCCAGTGGGGTTTATTAGGGGAAGGACCTAGGGCATACTCTAAAGAACACTTGGGACATGTCTGGCACATGCTCCTGTCCTGTAACAAAGACACAGCCAGAATGAGTAGGGAAAAGCTCGTTATGGAAAGATGCTGGTGATTCTGAGACTGCTTAGGATGTCGAAGTAATGGGGAGCTTTGTTGGGTCCAAAATAACACTTGGGCCAATGGTAAGCTATATTTAGACACCACAAGGGTAGTTTACCCACCACGCTGGGACTCGGAGACTCTTCCAAAGTTCCCTCATGGAAACTTGAATAAACTATTTCACCTTGTGTCACCTCAGCAGAACAGGGCCATTACTGCCTCCTCCCGCAAGATTGTCAGCATTTCTATATGTACATGTCTTGCTGTGCACCACAAATGATGACAGCAGTCATGGAGAGCAACAGACTGCTTGATGCAACTTAAAAGTGGCAGAGCTAAAGCAAATGAAGGGAAGTTTAGGTATTGGAGCGTGTTGTTCCAGGAAGTACCTGAGTGAGGAGAACTCACAAAAACATCATGACTATGGAAACACTCACCATAAAATACTCAAAATGATTCAGTTTGAAGCAAAATCCAGGGAGAGGTTCCCTACAGAAGTGATCCACGTTATTCTGCAGGAGATATCCAGATCCTCCTGGAGGTCTCTCCACCCAGTCCTAGAAGGAAGATAATGGATGAAAGGGCCTCATTCCTCAAGGCAATCGTGTGTCATCTGATGATCAGACAAACACCTTTCCCATCCCCAGTTCTGCCTGTCCTGGTGTGACAGGGAGGCTTCTCTGATTAGGTAAAATGCTTTGTGCAACACCAATGTCTTTTGTCACATTAAGGGCAGAGTGTTTCTGAGTGTCTTGGCTCTTCCACGTTTAGGGAAAAGATAAATGAGCATCCTGAGTTGCCATGGTAAATAATATAGCAGCAGCCCTGCTTAATGCCACTCTGGAAATACTTCAATATTGAATGACTGTAATTTTGCTTCAGAGTCTGGAAAATAGATTCTGAGACCAACTGAACAGGAGCTGATGAAAGTAATTTTGCAGCAGCCTCTCAAGCATCCCCTAACCCAGCCAGGCAGGCAGAAGCCAGAAAAATAAGAAACCTTATAGTTAGGGGGTTTTATAAGTATCTTGAAACAGGAATTGGATTGTAGATGTGCTATCAATGCACTTACTGGGGATGTGGGTTTGCTAGTGATTAATGGCAGGGAGGCGCACAACATAAGGAATGCCTACAGCATACATCTCCATTATTTATGAAGTATTGACAGTGCACATGGCAGAGGAGAAGTCCCAGTTTTCAGCACAGTGATTTAAATACCTCTTCGGAGCAATCCTCCTTCAGGGGAACTGTTGAATGTGGTGAATAGCTTTGGGAAAACAAAATCCTCCAGATTCCCTTCTTTTCCTGATGCTTTCTCCCTGAGTTCTCCTCCATTCCCCTGTCTCAGCAGTCTGAGCAGAAATGCTGTGGTGGCTGGAGAGCATAAATTGTCCTTTCTGTGGCAGGGCAGAACTTCACTTCATACCTCCATAACTTAGCCTTTGTTTGGTGTGTGATCAGCCCATGCTTGCCTAAGCTTCTTCCCAGGGCAAATACTTCAAGCCTCAATTGCAATGGAGATGAATGACAGCTCTAGCAGACTTTGAGGAGGAGTGAGGGGAAACTGGACTCTGTCCTTTGCCACTGCTGTCCTGTTTCTCTTTGTTGAGTGATGCCTCTCTATGTTGCCTTTTTGGACAAGGAAGCTACATATGGGTTCAGTATCCCACATCCAAAGACACTGTTCCTTACTGGGTTTGCTACCTCCCACCTTGGTACACGGGGTAAGAACAGACTGAGGTGACATTGCAGTCGCCCAGCAGTGGTTCTGCCAAGCTTCTCAACAGCACCTTTTATCAGTGGTAAATACATTTGAAAGATAAAAGGCTTCAAAGCATCCCACTAAAACTCAGTTCAACATCTTCTCCACCTGCCCAAAGTCAGGCTGTGATGAATGAGAAGGTGTTAGGCACAGCAGAAAACCCTCACAAACACCTAGCCTGAAGAAGGGGTGATGTTTGTTCCTCCAGCTGGAACCAGTCCCCACCATCAGTGCTGGAGGTGATGGCAGTAAGGAGTAGCAGAACGTGCACAATGCTGTTAAAGGTGGGACGTGATGAAGTTGAAGGTCTCTTCCAATCTAGCTGATTCTGTGATTCTACAGGGGACTAGGATCCGTCTTTGTAGGCACTGCCTCTATGCTAGTCTGTGGAGGAGGGAGCTGGAGAAAGGCAGCGATAAAGGCAGAGTCTGTCTCCTCTCAGACCTGGAAAACATTAGGGAGCATTTTTGGACTCACAGCAGAGCTGGACAGAAGTCTGATCCTTGCATTGTCTACACTCTGGATGTGAAGACCAGCATCAGTCAGGTCCTTGGGCTAAGCAAAGTGACTATAAAAGCACTAGGAGGAGTGTGCTTAGTATTTGCCCAAGGTACTGATCTTAGTACTTAGTCTTTTTCTAAGATATTGATCAACCAACCAGCAGCCTGAAGTGGTAGATTTTGGATTATACTCATATACCCTGAAGAGCACTAGCAAAGGTAGATACAAGAACTCTCCATAAAATCCTCTGGCTATCTCCTGAACAAGACTCCTCTGAGTGTTTAGTTTAGGGCACTGAAGAGGTATCTTCCCTGAAGTCCAATCAATGCATTTGGAGTATGTCTAGTTTCTTGTCCCACTGCTGAAATCAGCATCTCCCAATAGGAGAAAGGAGAAGCAAATGTTGGCTTTTTGTGTCTTGCCTCTGAGGGTCTCGGAAGCGTAGGAGTCTCTGGTGAGCAAGGGGTGCAGGAATATCTGATTTCCTTCTTTCCCTTTCTTTAAAACAGAAGCAACCGAAGGATTCATTAAAAATAAATATAGAAGAGTTGTGTACAGAAAATAAAAAGGTCCCTCCAGAAACAAGCTTTATCCCATCCTGTATCCTGGTGTTGAGAAAAGATGACAGATTCTTTCCCTCGGTAATATACCAGGGTTAGGTCTCAACAGCATGTTGAGACACCAGCTTCTCCAGGAGATTTCTCATTCATTCACAGGCCTGGAATACATGGTGTGCTTCAACCACTGGGCAGGCTTGTACTGTCAAGTATTCATTCCTCCCTGTGGTTTTGGTGGCTGAAGAAGCTGGAAATCAGGATTACTCGATATTCTTCTGCCCAGCTCCAAATTGTCCTGCTCTTTTCCTGCAGCAATCTCTTCCTTTAAAAAAGCACCACCAACAATCAGAGACTCGAGAGCTGGTTAGAGAGAAATCAGAGATAAAGACCTCAGTGTTGGATGGAGCACTTGTGCGCATGAGAAGCTCTAAAACTTGGGTGAAGGTTTGGACAGCAATAGGTGACTGAACTTCTGTCTTCCATTGGCATTTTGCTGAATTTCTATATAACACAGCCTGGTCCTATGAAGGGTTCAGCACTCCTAAAAGGAGCTGGCCTCTCTTGGCGTGTCAATGGATTAGTCTTTAAAGAGTCATGCCTCAGTCTCTGGAAATGGCTTGGATGGACTCTCACCTTGCTGGGACCGTTTTCTGTCATGTGAGTGCCCCACAGCTCTTTAAAAACACTAAAGCTGGCCAAGGGCACACTTCCCTCTGTGGAGTTAATCCAAGAAGGGCATAGAGGTAAAGCCAAGCATCTGGGACAGGAAGGGAAGGCACAGAGGTTATAAAGAAAGCTTCCACCCATCCCTTCCCAAGGGAATGGCATCTCCACAAGCACCCTCTTCAGATGGAGGCTGCTGTAAGCTCTACGTAGGCTCCAGGAGTGCTGGTTTTCACCCCTTTCCTCCCAACACAGAGCACCCACTACTCCTTCCCCTCTACAAATCACACCACTTTGGAGGGCTGTAGCTTTACTGTTCCTTCTCTCTCCTCTCTCAGCCTCTGTCATGGCTGGCAATGCATTCCATCATTTGGCCTTCGTAGTGCCATTCATGTCCTGTAGGGAGGGGTTTCTCTTCTTTAAAAGGGACTTATAAGATGGGGACAAACTTTTTAGTAGGTTATGTAGCAATATGAAAAGGAGTAATGGCTTAAAATGATTTAAAACAGGGTAGATTCAGACTACATATAAGGAAGATTTTTCTTATGATGAGGAAACACTGGACCAGGTTACCTAGAGAGGTGGTAGATGGCCCATGCCTGGAAACATTTATGGTCAGGTTATATGAGGCTATAAGCAACGAGATGTCCCTACTCATTGCAGGGGGGTTGGACTAGATGGCCTTTAAACATTCCTTCTTACCCAAACCATTCCATAGTTCCTCTCAGAGCGGCAGAGACTGCTCTCTGGCTTGTGGGTTGCACACAAAATACGCCTGAGAAGACTTCTCAAGTTGGCAAGACCTTCTCTCCTTCTCCTGGAGCCCTTGTCCCACTTATCCTGGATGCTTCAAAGCCATCCCTACAAAACTAGATACGTCAACAAGAGAAGGCTGTAAGGGCTGCTGATAGCAACCCCTGGTTCCAGCAGACATTTGCTGCAGAGAGGGTTTTGACGGCAGGTTTTCATTATGTGGGAAGTGTGTATCCAAGCTGTCCTGCAGGGTGGCGTGGTGCCTGTATTTACAGTGCTGGCAGCTTTCAATAGCAATCTATTTTTAATGAAACCAAGCTGGAATGTGGTGCCTAAACCCTTGATTTAAGGCAGATTTCTAAAGGGAAGATTTACGCAAATTTGCTTGATTGGAAATTAATTACTCCAACAGTCAAGTTCAGCTCAAATGATCTTGCAGAGACGGCCGCAGGAGACAGATAATTCATGTTAGAGAGAAGACATCAATTCACATTCCTTACATCTAGAGTTGGAAGGCTTCCTAATTCTGGAGCGAGCAGGAGGCATCACAAGCAAAGCAGAGGGAGGTGGTAGTACATTGAGTCATTCCCTAAACCCCTCCTGAATTTCTGAAGTGAGGAGCCATTATCAGGTTTACTCCCGAAGCGGAGGGGTGTTGTGGGCCTGGGGAAGCTCTGTTTGGCTCTGGTCCTGTTTGCATTTCACTGCTTCTCCCAATTTCCTGAGCCATTAGCCAGATTTGGGGAATGGGAGAGGAACCGAGTCAGCTCCATGGCTCTACAGGTGATGGGGATATGCAGTATTTAATGTCAACCAGCATTTCAGAAGCATCTTAGCCACATAAGTTGATTATTTCCTATTTAATTGCACTTCAGTCCTTAAAGCACTGAAGAGACAAGATTCCCTAACCCTCTAAGGGCATGCCAACTAGGTATTTCATGTATTTATGTCAGGATTAAGACATAGGACTGTCTCTTCTCTATCTGTGTGCATGATAAGCTTTATACGATGACTGGGGGTCACTTTTTGGGTTGTGTACACCTATCATCAACTCTGGGACAGATTTAATTGCCAGCAAGCATCTTCAGAAAGCTTGAAGAACATTATTCAGGTTGGATATAAGGAAGAAGTTCTTTACTGGGACAGTAGTGACATGCTGGCACAGGATGCCCAGAGAAGCTGTGGCTGCCCCATCCCTGGCAGTGTTCAAGGCCAGGTTGGACACAGGGGCTTGGAGCAACCTGCTCTAGTGGAAGGTGTCCCTGCCCGTGGCAGGGGTTGGAACTGGAGGAGCTTTGAGGTCCCTTCCAACACAAACCAGTCTGTGATTCTATGATTATCTCAAGTCCTGACCAGGATACTCTCTAGTTTGGCTTTTTCTAAGGGTCAAAACCTGCTTCTATTCACAAGGTCTGAATTTGGGCATTGTTGTGTCTGAACCCAAGGCAGGAGGGAGGCAGCAGGAAGCAAAGAGTGGGGAGAATAGATTCAGGTTGGGAAACCCAGTGGTGCCTTGGCAAGGTGCCTGCCTTAGCCTGTCTCTCACAGTTGGAAGTGATTAAAGAGATGAAGTTCTCCTCCTTCCCCTGCTGCGTCTCGCTGGGCTGTCCAGGTTGGCAGAGGCTGTGGTCTGGGTTTCTCTTGTTCTCTCGGCTGAAATGCAGCTCCCATGACAAAAAGGGAGGCTCTGGCTGGTTTACTTAAGCTGTTTTCGGCAGTGTCTGCACCTCCTCAGCCTCTCCTGCTGCCTCCTGTGCCCCAAGTCCATTTTCCCTGCCATAGCCACTGCACTGCGCTTCAGGAAACAGACCCAGGATAGGAAGGACACTCCAAATCTCTGGAGCGCTGAAGACTGCATTTCTCTTTGAAGCTGGCTTGTTTTTCCAGCCTCTTCCAGTTTGCTGTTGATCAGTGTGACATCTCTTTTCCCCCGCCAAATGCACTTCAGGAATTCCTCTGATCCTTTCCTTAGCCAGAGAGGAAATCAGGACGAGTCATCCCTCCTCTTTCCAGGACTCAAAAATGAAAAGACTTCTAACTGAGCTGTTGCACCCTTGAGCTGGAAATGACACCTCGTGGATGGATATTGAGGTTTCCCCTATTTGCCCACAGTTATCAAGAGCTTCACAATCGTTGTGGCTGCAGACCACAAGCTGGGAGCTGCTGAAAGACCTGCCACCTCCTTGAAGGAGCTGCTGCAGATACCCACCTTGCTAAAACAGTTGGTATCCCATTGAGTTCCAGCTCTAGCCCAGTGCAACGTTACTAATACATGAAAAAGGAGCTGCTGGCAAATAAGGACATAAAAATGGTCATTTGTCCTGGACTAAAATGTCACCTTGTCCATTCTTTGCCAGTGGACAATAATGAAAATACAGGAAGGTTATAGGCAAGTCAGCTCAAACTTTGCCCACAGATTCTCGCCTCCAGTGAACACAGCTTAAGATGCTGAGGTCTAATCCACCACCGTGCTGTGCATTCAAGAAGATCCAGACTTTTCTGGAAGATAATGTGGAATTTAATGACTGCTAGCTCTCCTCCAGTTTCTTAGAAATGACAAGTGGCTTTGAATCACATTGGGAGCACACAGACGAACACACCATGGAGCACAAACTGCTTTTCCTAAGGAGAGCTGGGTAAGAAGACATAATGGGAACTAACAACGATGAATAAAATAGTATCTTGTTTTCCTACCATAGGATGCTGCATGTACAAAGAATAACATAGAACATTAAATCTGCTTTGAGAAAGTGGCTGACAGCACCCTTTTAATCTAATTAAAGTAATTCTGGGTAGCTTTTCCTTGCTTGAAATTAAACAGGGTAATTTTACCAATATTTAGGTCACTCTCGGTGCACAGACTGTATTTAGCAATGCAGGCTCTTTGACTAACGTGACTGTCTTTGCCTGCATTCATGAATATCTACAGATTTTTCTTTGTAGATAAATTTATCCCTGAACGAAAGATGAAAGATGAAATCTGGAGAATTGCTGCTGGTCGTTCCAGCCAATGAATATACACCCTCCTTTGAGCTTGAGGAAGGAAAGGATGGCCTATATTCTGTATGGGAGAACACAAATAGTTTCACACAGATACAGAGATTGTGTTTTCTCTTTTGTTGTACACCATGGTCTACTTAGTTCAACATTAATGGGAATTAAGTGTCCTATTTAGCTGGAGTAGGTGCCCATGCTACTGTTCTTCATGCAGTGAGCTGCATTTGATACTTCCGAGCACAGGGTCTTAGGCAAAAGAAGTGATTCTCACCCTGTTGAGGAGTCCAAAGTTTCATGTCTAAGTGGACTTTCATGCAGGCACCACTTGCTTTCATGAGGCTTTGCCTCCTCATTCAAGGACCAGTGCTAGCTCTGGAAAACTGAAAGGCAAAAGAAGAGGACGGGGGTTTCAGCAGGTTCATGACTCTTGGCTTTACATCAAGGTCTTGGGGAGAAGTAGAAGGAGTGACCCAGTGTCTGGTGGAGGTTGCAACAAGGACAAAAAGCAAACAGACCCCAATCTGACGTGAAAAAAGCATTAACTACACCTGAGAAATTCTTGGCCAGCACCAAAGAAAAGGTCAGAGCAAAAGGATGTCAAACCTCGGTCGTCCCAAGGTCCATCTAGCGCAGTCCACAGGAGGCAAGGAAGGGATCATTAGATAAACAGTGAAAGAAGGATGAGAAGAACAGTCCCTTTTCCCTGCGGCACCCTCCAAGCTTGCAGCAATCAGCAGGTTAGAGATGACAGCTAGAACAGCAAGTTTTGTTGGTAGTGTTAGAGCCATCCTCCAGCAATTTGGTAATTCCCCAGAGAGCGTATTGATACTTTTGTCCTCCGTGGTATCCGAGACACTGTGTTCCACCAGATCGCAGGACGCTTCATATGAAGATAGTATTCACTTGTATCTGCACCTTTGGCATCTTTGAATCAAATTAGACCAGCATCCTCCCACTTTGGCATGGACTTACACCTTGGATTGATGGCTCCTGGTGACAACTTGTCATCTGAGGAGCCTTACTTGTCTCCTGTAACGCTACAGGGTGACCTTAAGCTTCTTCTGGAAGGATCTTGGGACTTACTGTTTCCTTTCTGTCACTGTGATCCCAGAACTGAGTACATCTCTGCGTGTTTCCCTGTATGTATTAGATGTCACTGCCTCACAGTTAAGGATGCAATTTTGTATGGATTCCTACATCTAATACAGCTCTGGCAGTGAACATGCTGCGTTGCTCCTGATCTATGTTCTCACTTACATGGAAGTGAGAAAAAGATCAATTCCACGGGATGTAGGCTTGTGACAACTGGAATCAATAACTACAGCAGGCAGCTTTAGTCCATGTGTACATCAGTTTACAGAAACAGCTGAAGCAAGGGCAGTAGTATCTTGTTCATAACTAGTGTGACAGTTTTTTCCCCAGGGAAAACTTGCGGGATTTTTTTTCCATTTATAAATAAAATTTCAATATTTTAATTGAAAAAATCCCAATTTTTGGAAATATCACTGAAAGCAGTCCCTTAGTGGGCCTTCTGCACCATTCAACTGCAACAGCTCATGGCTTTTCCCTTCCCATGCCAGCTCCCCTCAGGGTACATGATGAGTTTCTGTGGCTGTGGTACGTCAGGGAATCTTTTGTCCAGCTGACGTCCTTTCAATGAGAAGTAAAACACTAAAACACTGCTTCCAGGAAACGCAAGAAAATAAAAAAGTTGTTAATATCTTTTTGTCCAGTTTTATTATTCGCAGTATTTGAGAAACTCAGAAGTAGTAGTTGTGGATCCAGCTAAATCTGTTCCAAGTGCTGTGTAAAGGAGAGAAAGACAGTCCCTGTCCCAGATTGCTTTCAGTTGATGTGCAAGACAGGAGACACTAAAATGGTTTTCCAGGAAGGTTCCCAACCGCTGCCACTGATAATGAGGCTGGCACCTTTGGTGGTGGATGTCTCGGGTTCTTGTATCCCAATTTATAAGGCTGTTATGGCCTGGAAAACACAAAGATCATTGCAGTTCCTTATATTTATGGCTAAGAACAATCTCTGTTGTCAGATTGCTCTCTTGGGTTAACATCCTCTTGAGTTGTAATCACCACATCATTTTGTCACCAAGGCAACCTCAGCATCCACTTTGGGAATCTGGGTGCACATCGCTTTAGTTTTGCCTATTGGCTCTGAAACACCTCATAAAACTGTCTCCAACCTACTTCCATAGGAGTGTCTGGTTTTCCAGGGATAAACAACCCTTTGGAGAAGGCAATTTTCTGCACCCAGATGGGAAGTCTTAGAATTACAAGAGAATGATTTAACCCTGTCCTGGCCTGCTGAAGTTCTCCGAGCTTTAATTACTCAGTGACACAGAAATAGCCAGAGCGTGCCAGAACCAGTGGCCAGCTTTGCTCCAGATCTTTGCTTTTGACAAGAATCATTTCCAGCTGTTTCAAAGAAAGATGTAAGAAATGCTACGCTTGATAAATTATGCAATTTTCCCACAGGGGAAGTTTCATCCTAATGGGCTGTTGGTAGCTTGTTTGTGTTCTGCAGTACGAGAATTGATATCCCTTTTCAGACTCATCTAATGTAGCTGAAGATGCTCCAATAACCAGATAAATGCCATTTTCTTTCCTTTTAAATTCTTTTTCTTTCTTTTTTTCCCTCCAATCTTTCTAACCTCTGAGCTTGCACAACAGCTCTTGGTGATGAGTGCCACTGCTTAATGGCACATTGAAATCACACAGTTGAAATTGATGAGGTACTCTGCCTTTTAAATGAGTTGGGTGGGTTGGGTTGGGTTTTTTTGCCTAGATATGGTGAAAACAGTAAAATAAGGGATTCCCAGACTGCTTTCTCAGAAGCATCCATCATTTTGTGCCTTTCTTTCATGTCCCTCTTCTCCCTTTCTGCTCAATGAGCTGTGAATTCCCCAAGGCAGGGGAAAGCCTTGTTCTATTTTCTGATCTGAAATTCTTCTGAAACATGGCAAAAATATCCACCTTTCTCAGTAGTGATGTGAGCGTGGGGAAAAGCCAGAGAAAATATCCCCATCCCTGGCAGTGTTCAAGGCCAGGTTGGACACAGGGACTTGGAACAACCTGCTCTAGTGGAAGGTGTCCCTGCCCGGGGCAGGGGTTGGAGCTGGAGGAGCTTTAAGGTCCCTTTGAACCCAAACCATTCTATGATTCTATGGAATATCTGATGTGTGCTTCAGCAGAAGGGCTCGTGGCTCCAGGAGTAGTTTTGCAGGAGCAGAGTGGTTTCACAGGGGCACATTGGGTTCGACCCGTTCACCACAGAGGAAGACAAACCCTTTTCTTTCAGCATTTTGCTTTGAAAGAGGGAGGAGAGAGACAGGGGAAGCTACATCCAGACTTCACCACCCCATTTTATTTTGACTTCTGAGCTAAACTGAGTCAAAACAGGATGAAGCAAGATGCTGTTGAAGTTGAAGAATTTATTCATTTAATCCAAATAGTTGATGATATTTAAAAAAAAAAAAAGAAAGAAAAAGAGAGATTTTAGACTTTCAGCTTGGAATTTGTATTTTCTGAAAGAGATTTTAGATTTTTTTTGAGGAACAAATATTCTCTTGCTCAGGAATACCAGACTAAAACCTTCAAGTGTCCCTATCGGGAGATAGGATGAATTATATTCCAGTTAAGAAAACTGATTGGGGCTTAGGGAATGTGGATTTATTTCCTGGCAGGGTTACAGATCCCCTCTGTACCTCTCAACAAGCCTTTTGGAAATAAATCTTACCACGGATTTAAACATCATAGTCCTGAGTGCTTCATTACCCCTTTTTGAGGTGTTTACTGCCTGCAATGGGACTGAAGTCCCTGAAGAGAAAGGAATGGAGGCCAGGGAAAACATCCATATGGGAACAGCAGATTTTTAGTCTACCAGATTTTCTCTGGTAGACTAAATCAGATTCAGTGTTCTTCATCTGTTTTAAGCTGGCAACCCTTTCCTGAGAAAAAGCCCATCCTTCCAATCCTTTACAATGCACAGGGATGAACGTAACTGTAAGATGTGTATAATCTGTGCACAGATGTCTGAGATGCTGGGAGAGACTGGTTTTGCCCTGCAGTCATAACGGTGTTTGCAGCATTTTCCTCTTGGGTATCTCTTTGCTTTAGATTAATGCTCCATCCCTGGCAGTGTTCAAGGCCAGGCTGGACAGAGCCTTGGGCGACATGGTCTGGTGTGAGGTGTCCCTGCCCGTGGCAGGGGGTTGGAACTGGATGATCTTAAGGTCCTTTCCAACCCAAATCGTTCTGTGATTCTATGATAATAGGATTTTTAGGGTTTGGGACTTTGTTGATTTCCTTCTGTGATTCCTGCAGGTATCGCAACTTCCAGCTCCAAAAAATACTAACAGTATTTTCCTCTGCAACTGCAGGATTTTCCCTTCATTCATGTCTCAGGATTACAGGTTCCTACCTCTCCCCAGATGTTTTGCAGGCAAAAGGGAAGGATATACTTAGTTATAGGTTGGGCACGCAGAAGATCAGCCCTGCAGCTCGTAGTATAAAAACAGCAGACGGGCTCTAGACACTACCACAGTTTTTATGGTGATGGATCTTTCACACCAGAAAAATGTTCTTGGGTAGAAAGATGCCGTGCAGAGACAAGTAACAAAGGAAAATTGGACTGTTCTCCCACTGCGACATGGCTAGCCTTTCCTCCTGTCCATCGAGGGATGCCACGGCTGAACCTGAGTACCACATCTGGGAGAGCATCTTGATCCTGCTCCAACCTGCTGAAACAAACCTTCATCCAAGTTTAAGACAAACTTGCTGAGGTTGCAGATATCAGCTGCTGGGGCTGGAGATGTGTGTCTTGACTTTGCAGTTGAGGCAGGACCTTTGAATATGGCATGTTTGTTCTGAAGGAGTATTGCCTTCTGCAGTCCTGTGTCCAACATAAGGAGGATGTGGAGCTGTTGGAGCAAGTCCAGAAGAAGCCCCAGAGCTGCTGCGAGGGCTGGAGCAGCTCTGCTCTGGAGCCAGGCTGAGAGAGCTGGGCTGGGGCAGCTGGAGAAGAGAAGGCTCCTCAAGGGGACACCTTAGAGCAGCTCCAGGGCCTAAAGGGGCTCCAGGAGACCTGGAGAGGGGCTTTGGACAAGGGATGGAGGGACAGGCCAAGGGGAATGGCTTGAACCTGCCAGAGGGGAGACTGAGATGAGCTCTTGGGCAGAAGCTCTTCCCTGGGAGGGTGCTGAGGCGCTGGCACAGGGTGCCCAGAGAAGCTGTGGCTGCCCCATCCCTGGCAGTGTTCAAGGCCAGGTTGGACCCAGGGGCTTGGAGCAACCTGCTCTAGTGGAAGGTGTCCCTGCCCGTGGCAGGGGTTGGAGCTTTAAGGTCCCTTCGAACCCAAACCAGTCTGGGATTCAGTGATTCTAAATAGTTCATACAAACCAGAGGCAGGTCCACACTCCAGCATGCCTTGAGCTCAGCAATGCAGTTTCCTAGCAGAAAAGAGCTGCTGGGGACTGCTCTCTCTTGCTGAAGAGTTATTTAATTTGAAACTTGCTGCTCGATCAGAGCCTAGAGCCACCAATCCCTTGGGAATAGTGAGACCCATCTGTTTACGGAGCTCTACACGCCCAGGGTATGACAGGGAACTTGGCCAGGTTGGTTTGAGGAGGCTGTTTTGAATCTTGCCTCTTTCTTGTGGGATTGTGTTGGGGCAGAAGTGAATCCAGAGATGGTCTTTGATGCTGCCACTTGCTGGCAGTGTGCTGCAGATGTGGATGGGTGGTTCCTGCACTGTGAATGTGCTGAAGGCATGGGCAGCGGGCACAGTGACACTAAAATAAATGATTTCTCAGGAATGGGGTGGGGACATCAACAAAACCTCTACATTATGCAATTGCTGCCAGCATTACAACAGATTTAAAGCAGCTGCTGCTGGAGGTCCCTCTTTGCTTTCATAAACTGGTTGTTTGTCTCTTTGTTAGATCCTGATGGATGAGGTGGTGGGGGAAGGAAGAGGTTATGTGTGAATGGGGAGCACAGAGATGGTCTAGTGAGGGGATGGTGCCCACATCTGCTCTTTGGTAGAAGAGAGCTGGATGGCTGGAAGCCTGGATGACCTGACGTAGACAGCAGTGCTTTTGTCATCCCAGGCAAAGAGCATGAGCTAAAGGAGGTCCATAAAGAGGCAGTAGTAAGGAGCCAAAAGGATGTTCCTGAAAACACCAACTGGAGTGGAACAAGATGTTGCCATCAAGGCCAGACAAGAGGCAACTCCTAGTAGCTGAGGCACAGGATGGCAAGGGTTGAAGCAAGGACTTTGCTTCCACAAGTAAACAGGAGGAGAAGTCTGATGTGGTTTTGAAGTAGCACGAAGTAGAAGTGGTAAGAGTTAAACAGAGCTGGAGTGGGTGGTTCAAAGAAGAGGACTGGGTCTAGGGTGACACCGTGGAGGTGGCTTCATGTTGCAGAATGGTGACTGATCCCATTGAGGTTGGGTTTGGCTGTGCTGGGCCTGAGCTGGTGGTTGAAATGCTCAGCGAGAAGCGAGGTAGAGGATGAGATGGTGCAAGCTCCACTTGCAGGGAGTGAGGACGTGATGCACTTGTGTATGAAGATGAAAGGAGCAAGCGAATCATAGATTGGTTTGGGTTGAAAAGAACCTTAAAGACCATCTATTTCCAACCACCATGGGCAGAGACACCTTCAACTAGACCAGCTTGCTCAGTGGGGTGAGGGAAGGGAGAAAGATAAAAAGGGAACCAGATGGCACAAGAAAGTCTACAGTTGAGAACTTGAGTCTTGAGTCTCCTTTCTTCCCTCCAAGAAAGACAATTTCCCAGTTTCAGATGTGGTGAGGCTTTAGTTTCACTGCTTTGGGCAGCTTGCTTGAAACCCTCATAGGATGAGAGAAACCCCCATGCCCCACCCATAATCAGTGTCTACCTATGCAGAGCACCTGTCTATGGATATGACTCTGCCTACATGTCCCATAGGGAAGCCTGGCATACGTTTTCCATCTCACCCCAGAAACAACATCTGTCACATAGCCCTGTAGCAGCACCATGGGCCATAGCTTCAAAACTCAACCATTAAAATGAACAACAGGATACCCCTGACCCAGGCCCTTCCCCAATGCAAATATCCCTGTCTTCAGCCACATATTGCTGCCTTTATTCAGCCCAAGTATTCACCAGCTTCTTTCTATTCAAATAATGCTAAAAAGATGCTCATGCAAGGGTCAGCATGTCTTAATGTATAGCTAGTATTTCAGCAAAACCCCAGGAGCAATCAAGTCATCACTCACACAGAAAGAGTCGAGCCAGATATCCACAAAGAAGCCTTTTCCATCATTCCAGGAAATAGTCCCTCAGCTGTCTCCAGCAATCCTATTGTGAATAGATGTCTTTTGCCACTTTCCCAGAACATCCACAAATGCAGGGGGTCTGAATGCAGGGAGGACAGGGCAGGAAAACCAAGATTTAGAGTCTCAATGGAGGCAAAGAATTTGTCCTGCCACCCAGCCCTCTCTCTTCAATTGAGGTGAAATGAGCTCCAGCCCTACCAGTGATCCCCATGGTGAGGCAGACAAAAAGTGGCTCTTCTGAGTTTCTTTTGGCTTTGGCCAGTCCTTAAATGCATAATTGGTGCAGTTTAGGTGCTGCACAAGGGGTCTCAGAGTCCAGTCCATGATGAGGTTGGAGACAGGGTGGCAGTCAAACACTGCAAAGGGTTTTGAGTACTCACTTTCTTCCCATTTGTTTCAAATCGAGCTTTTACAGTGAGTGTATAAAACAATTGCCATGGAAAACACCTCTCAGCACATCAGCTCTCCATTTTCCGAAGCTGGATTTTATCTACATGGTTTGTTTGCTCTGTGGGCTGGTAGCCACATGTGTGTAAGGTCCCTTGGTTTTGCATATTGCCCTAAGCAACCAGCTCATTGCTGAGCTTTGTGTTTCCAGCCTCACTGTCTCTTTCATCTTTCATGCTAAAAAAAGGAGCAGACACCTGCAGAGCTGCCATTTCTTTTTAACTCTTTGAGCTTTTCTGGTGGGAAGGTCAGAAGATGGAAGAGCTTGCTCCATACCCTGGGTTTCTCACCAGTCTGGTGTTTGTTTTCACATTAGAAAGGCTTTGTAGATAAAGTTTGTGCTTGAATCTTCACTCATCTGCCTGAGACAATCTTCTTCTCACAATCCTGTGACCACTCCTTTTAGGAAAGGCAGGAAAATAACCATAGGAAGATGCTGCTCACCTTTACCATAGTCTTCCTGAACCCACAAGGCATCCTCACCCTGGGTCAGGGAGTGTAAGCAGATGGAGAATCCAGCACAGGAGCAGATGTGCTGGTTGCACGTACTCTTTTAAACCCTGAACCCTTTCCCTTTTCTTTGATGGGCTTTTCTACCCTGGCAAAGGGAGATCCAGATACGGGTCTAGTTAAGCAGAGGTGAACCCCACATGCTGAGGGTCAGTCTGGTCCATCAGGCAGTGTCTTCCTGTGTCACACCATCTATTTTTCAGCCTGTCTCCACAGACAAGGCAAGATCTGCCCTTTGTGGACATGTCCTCTCCATCTCCTCTCCTCCCTGCTGCCTGGCTGGCCTGGACACATTCAGCCAGCTCCCCACCAAACACCCCTCTGGGATTTGCAGCAATAACCATGCCAGCTGGTGGAAATCTTTTCCTTGACTTAACCACCTCCCAATGAGAAATGTTCCTGTCTGTTTGCAGTCAGTTTCTCCCCACTGGCACGAGGTCCTGGCAGGGTGCCCCATCCCCATAACTTACCCCGCAGCTTTTTCTGTGGGGTGAAAACAACTGGGCAAATCAAGAGGAAAAAAAAAGAATTCCATTGAACACTTAAACACAAAGACCTCACTTTTGGCTTAGGAAGCCTCTGAGCTGCAATTGCAGACTGACCAAGTATTGTGGGCAAGAGTTGCTACATGCTGCCCCTTTTCTTATGCTCATCCTTAGGCATCAGCTGTTATCACCCTGGCCAGAAGATAGGACACGGGGTTACTTGGACCTTGGCTTAGCTGCTGTGTCTGCTCTTGTGTGCAGAGTTAGGTCTGTGTTTCTTCAAGTGTATTAGAAGTAGCTTGCAAGGACCTAGAGAGAGGTGAGCTGAAGCCTTCCCTCCCCTTCCACATTCTCCCTTCTGCTTATTTAGTTTAAGATTAAAATTGAGCATTTTGTATTGTTTGGTGTTTGTATTGAATTCATACTGTGCTTGATGTTCTCTGTTGGTTTTGTGTCATGCACCTCTTTTTCCTTGTTTGTTGTTTAGCCTTAGAAACAGGAGCACTATACATTTCTGGTTACATCATCTAGCTTTCACATAGAATCATAGCATGGTTTGGGTTGGAAAGGACCTTAAGATCATCTAGTTCCAACCCCCCTGCCATGGGCAGGGACACCACACACTAAACCATGTCGCCCAAGGCTCTGTCCAGCCTGGCCTTGAACACCTCCAGGGTTGGAGCATTCACAACTTCCTTGGGCAACCTATTCCAGTGCCTCACCACCCTCACTGTGAAGAACTTCTTCCTTATATCTACCCTAAACTTTCTCTGTTTAAGTTTAAACCCATTACCCCTTGTCCTACCACTAGAGTCCCTAATGAAGAGTCCCTCCCCAGCATCCTTGTAGGCCCCCTTCAGATATTGGAAGGCTGCTATGAGGTCTCCACAAATACCCCTTCTTTCTCCTAAAAGAGACTTCTGAGCAAATGAACACTTAGCTGAAACAAAGGATTATAAATACTTTGAATAGAAATTACTTCTCATTTCTTATTATCACAGTTTCACTCCTGTTTTAGTTCTGATTTCACATCTGTCCTAGTTGGAAGAAACTATGGCAATAAACAAAGCCCTGTACTGCATGTTACTGATGTTAGAGCAGCAAGTGCAACAAACTGTAGAAAATCTTATAAAACCTGAAAATACATCATATATATCCAGATTAATTGGAAAAGGAATCAAACATCACTTGTCCTTTTTAATTCAAATGCATAGGGTGGTTTCTCCCCCAGCTGAAGCCCACTGTGCACCAGTTAGCTAGAGGGTTGTAGGGAATATTTTAGCAGCTGCTTCAGTCCACTGACCTCTCCAGAGCTCTTAGTGGGATGTGTGACTTTGTCTTTGGCCGTTGTTTTGTTCTCCTTTTATGCAGTATCTCTTTCCTTTATGTCAGTAAAAGCATTGCGTGAGGGAGGGATGCTACAAGGGGAGGCTTTAGACTATTTTAATGCAAACCAGAGAGGGGAATAGCAGGCTGAAGGGTTGTGCAAAAGGCAAAACAGCTCTAGCACGTTACCTGAGCATTAGAGAGCTCAGGAAAAAAACCACAAAGATGAAAAAGGATTGGAAACAAGGGCTTGTAGTGCCTTTTCCCTTACAATACAGTCGTGAGACTTTCAAGGAGTTCTAATATAAATGAAGAATTGGGCTTTCCACATACTGCAGCACTTCATTATTAGAGAAAAATAGAGATAGACTAAGTGCAGATATTCTATTTATTCACAGCAGTTATTATTTGAGAACAGTGTCCACATATAAAAAAGATTTTTACTTCAAACGCTTCCAAGGCTTTTCAAGCAAATTTGGTTACTGGCTTGGTCAAATATTACTTGAACACAAATAAACCCTTCCTCTTAACACCTCTGCTCTTACCTTGTTTGCTATAATGCACCTACTTAAAGGTTGGACACTGAGTGTCAATTCGTATTTCTTTCTGATGTATCCCTTTCCAAATTGGAGTGTAAGAAGGTAATCACTGGAGGATATTTGCTCTGAACAGACACCCTGGGTCTGGGTGCACACCAACTCCATGGGATTAGAACAAGGCCAGTGCTCCAGCTGGTAACACCAGTATATAGCAGATGTCTGGGGAGGTGCATCCATCAGAGCAGGGCCACCATGGATAAGTACTGCTCTCCTGCCTCTAGTGATTTGCAGCTGATGTCTTTATCCAAGGATGTTGCTTTGTATTTAATAACATACAAGGGAGGTTCTCCCATTGAGCTGCCCAACTGCTTCTGGAGCTTGGGTAACCTTTTCTGATCTTAGGGCAAGGATGTGTCCTCCCCAGCCCTGCCTTCTCCACTCCTCAGTGAGAATGATCATTCTCACCACCTCAGGGATGGCTCTGGGACTGTCTGTAAAGCCCCTTGTACTGAAGACACCATAGTTCCTCATGCAAGACTGTACATTTGCTTTGCTATTGGTGCTGAGAGCTAAGAACCAGACCAAACCCAGTCAAGGTGCAGAGGTCAAAGGCTCGGGGCATGGCTGTGTGGGAGCAAATTGGCATCCCTTCTGTCACAGAGCCCAGTACAGCCTCATGGTGGACCTGATGTCACTTACGTGTCTTCCACATTGGTCTTGTGGTTGGCAAAAGCAAGGTAAACTGAGGGAGCCCCATGGTCACAGAGAGAAAGGATGCAAGGAGAGATCCCTGGCCAGGAGAGCTGAGGACAATGGGGAGTCTTCAAATGCCATTAAAAGCAAAAGAGATTTTCACAATGGTATTGAGCCATTACCAGGCTGAAATGGAACAAAAAAAGTGTTGCTAATGATGAAGGCAGAAAAGTTCCCAAAGTATTTCTTCTCTGTACTTGGGAAAAGCCAGATAATGTAATCACAGCCTTGATGGTGAAATGCTTTCCATTCCAACAGTAACCCCCTAAGGGGCATTTGGGCAGCAGCTATTAATTCTTGACACGTCTGGGCCTAGATAACTGCACCCAGGAGTTTTAAAAGAGCTGCCTGAGGAGGTCTGTGGAAAGTTAATGATGTTTATTTTCACTTGGTTTGGGTGGTTCTGAAAGATGAAAGTCCAGCCAATGTCCTAACTGTGTTTTCCAAAAGGTGAATGGGATATCCTAGGAAAGCGTAAGTCCGTTAGCCTGGCATTAATCCCAGGGAAAATAATACAGAATCTCACACAGGACACAATAAATTAAGGGAAGATCATTAATGGAGGAAGGAAATTAAAGGAGGGTAACAAAATAAGACCAAGTCGTAATACTGTCAAGTGAATTTGGTACCTTTTGTAAATAAGATTACCAAGTTTTACTGAATTGTAAGTCCTGATTTCATAGAGTTTGTCAGAACGTTACTTGGTGCTTCAAGTTAGACCTGGGTTTAGTTTGAATTAGAGTTACAATAGTGTGCAAGACATTAAATGGTTTGCAAACTAGCTAATGAATAGGATTCAAAGGGTAATTGTAAAGGCAGTAATAAATGTAGCAGCCATGTTCCCACTGGGGTTGGGCAGAAAGCATTTCCATGCTATTTAACATTTGAATTAATGACCTGAAGAAAACATACATTTGCTGCTGATAAAACCTTCCAGGTGACCCAAAGAGCAGGGAAGTCATAAATGATGAAGGAAGGAATTATGCAGTACAGAAAAATGTTGATTCTTTTATTGCCACGCAATGAGGGTGCATTTGAACATGGCCACGTATGTGGGTAGACAGTAATCCATGGGCACGGGCTTTGGGAATTTGGGGGTGCAGTGGGAATCATGTGAATCTGCTCTCGGGTGACCAGAGGACTGAAGTGACCATAGTATGCAGAAGTGGTATGGAAACATAAAGTAGGAATACCATGGACTTAGTCCTTACGAAACCAGCACTGGAGAATGGTCTGAAGTTCAGAGAGCCCTGGATGAACGTTAAGATGCAGCTCAATCCTAATCTATAAAAGCCCCCGTGGTGTAGCAAAGAGGGATCTGACAACAGAAGCCTCCTCAGTATAAACAAACCATTGCAAAACACAGTGGCTGGAGGGGGACAGACCAGGAATAAAGGATGTGAAGCAAGTTGCCGAGACCTAAATGAAAGATTATTATACCAAGCATTTGATTAGAAGCTGCTGGGCACAGATTTCTTCTCATCAGTGTTGTACACTGAGATGATGGCAACTGAATGGCCCTCCATGGAGAGGATGTGCAGTAGATTTAGATGCAACAAGGTTTTGTCCCTGATGACACCCCCAGTGTTGCTACAGCACAGTTGAGTTTCACTGAGGCATTTTCTTCGGGAAAAATCAGGAGGTTGCACCAATTTCAGACTATCCAGTCCCCTGGTCTCTGAACACAGGGCAGCAGCTCAATGCTTGGCCCTTCTTGGATGACCAAGGAGATGTTGACCCCTGAGAGCATGCAGCCAGCCCTGGCAGCATCAGCTGCATTAGGAAATCAAAGTGGCTCAACAGCAAGCACCATCAAAAGGGGGGATCTTGTAACCAAACCTCTTCCTCAGGGTTCTATTCACTGTTGCCAAGGTTGCACAAGCTTTCCTGAAGACTGTTGTTGTACATCTAAGAGGTACTGGGTAAACAAGGGAAGTGGTGTATTTTCTGTGACAGATTGTGCTCCCACCTGGGCTGTCCCTGACCTTTTTCTGTGAAATAGTCTGATTCCATGAATGTCTAGAACTCCGTTGAAGTGTTGCCCAGGCCCTTTGAGAGCTGCCCATTAGACGTATATTTACAACAACAACAAAACCAAGCAGGAAACCTGTTTACTTTTTCCTTTACCTTTTCTTTTCTTTCCCTAGCTTCTGCCTCAGAGCTCATCTCAGTCTCCCCTCTGGCAGGTTCAACCCGTTCCCCTTGTCCTGTCCCTCCATCCCTTGTCCAAAGCCCCTCTCCAGGTCTCCTGGAGCCCCTTTAGGCACTGGAGCTGCTCTAAGGTGTCCCCAGAGCGCAGCAGAGGGGCAGGATCCCCTCCCTGAGCTGCTGCTCACGCTCTGGGGGTGCACCCAGCACATGGGGGGGTTCTGGGCTCAAGCACACACTGAAGCCGGGTCATGGGGAGCTTCTCCTCACCCAACATCCCCAAGTCCTTCTCCTCAGGGCTGCTCTTAATTCACTCATAGCCCAATCTGTACCCGTGTTTGGGGTTGCTCCAAGTGAGAGAGATCTTGGAAACACCATTAGCACAAACCAGCATCGTTAGCACATGACTTAACATAGAAACCTTCTTTGCAAGGAAGCCCACTCTCAGGTTCTTCAGCTCGAGAAGCATCTCTTCTGGAGGTCTCAGCTATCAAAGCTGGGAGTACCAGGCAACAGGATTTCAGAAACAGCATTAAATTCACCCCAATGATTGGGCTAATTAACAAGCAGTGGAGCCTGCCTCTGCTGGGAGGTTTCCTCAGCCCTGTGGTTATTCATTATGGTATTTGTGATTTTCCGTCTGAGATGGCCTCAGAATTAGGGGGTGGGGATATTATTTCCTAGACACAGAGTGGTTCCTGCTGTGCTTCAGAGGCGGCGGGGGGGGAACTGCATCAGACACTGTGACCTCCAACTACAATGTGAGTCATGACAGACATTATCCTCTGTCTCGAGAGGACGGCTTTGCCCTGAGCAAAAGGTAGCCAAGTTCATAAGGGCCACGAAGCAGGTTGTGAAGGGACAGCGAGGTACAAGAGGATGTTATTGAGGGTTGGTTTTGGACAACCACCTCTCCTTGGCTTTTCTTGAATGCCAGAAAGACAAGACACAAGTGCCCTACAAACGACAGGGAAGCCCCAGTTCGAAGAGACAGTACATGCTGCAAAGTTGAGCAGTTTCCTTTCAACTTAAGTTGCCTGCAGTCTTTTTAGGCCTTATTACTGGGAGGCAAGGGAATCAGATCTTCTCTTCTTGGTGTTTCCTACCAGAACTAGATAGAGATTTAGTGAAAGAGGGAAAAAACTGACTGTCAACAAAACATGCACTCACATCAGCACAAAAGTGAACAACACAACAGTCCTGTTCGTTGGCCAAGAAAAGGTGTTGCATGGAAAGCCACAGCTTCGAGGTGAAGTTCAATCCCGCTGCTTCAAAGGGCTGATGGGCACCAAACTCCCCAAAGTGATTTATCTCTAGGAAAATCAGTGAGAAAGCTCTAGATTTACCCAAAATCAGAATCAGGTCACAAGGGCTGGTTGCTCCAGCTTAGTCCAGATGTGGGATTTAAAACACAACCCAAAATGCAGCACAGCATCGGCTGCCATGTTGATTGTGTAAAGTAAAGACAAATCTGTGGGTTTTGCTTTCACTCCTCTGACCCATTGTAGCTGAGAGATCCTCGTATCAATGAGCAGCTATATTCCACTTTCTCAATGGTAAGGCCTTAAGCAAGGCTACGAAAAGACATTGTGGAGGCCAATGGATGTTAGACCTGGCTGCACTAACCTGCTAGGATTTCACTGGAGGACAATCTGGAATTCAAAGAATCATAGAATGACAGAGTGGTTTGGGTTGGAAGGGACTGTAAAGCTCATCCATTTCCAACTCCCTGCCATGGGAAGGGACACCTTCCACTAGAGCAGGTTGCTCCAAGCCCCATCCAGCTGGCCTTGTTCACTACTTCTTTCCATCACCACCGGGACAACATTTGCTTTTATTTGCTTATCAGAGTGATGTATGTGATTTCACAAATAAATAAGAAAGAGAAGAAGGTCACAGTGAGAGTCTTCATACAGACAGAAAAGCAGTGGAGAGAAATGGAATGTGACTATTGTTTGCAAGAAGATTAATACAGCATCAAACAGAAATGCTGTCAGATTTCTAAACCTTATGTAACATTTTTTGTGGTCACTGCTTTCTGAGCCATCACAAAGAGCTTTTGTCATCAACACCTGAAGGGTTTCTAGCTCCCTCTTCAAGCTTTTCTCAAGTAGCGACAGGAATGGCAGATCCAAATCTGCTTGAAAAATTCTTCTTTATTCTTTGTTTTTATTCCCCCCTCTCTTTTCCTAGGGATAGGTGTTTTCTTTTAATAATGCTTAATCAACCCAGTGCACAATAACATTCATTCACCTTGAGAGAAGGATCAGGCACTCAGAGCTTGCAGCTGCAGAGTTCAGGTTCATGTTGAGCTCCAGCTGTGCCCCCAGTTCACTCCAGCATGGGGCGAGCTCTCTGGGATGAGACTTCACCTTATCAGTGCCTTCTCCAGCACTGACATTTCAAACAGCCCCATTTTGCTCAGGGGCAGGGTCAGCACAGGGCTATTCCCACCTGCACTTACTCACTGTTGTCTCCTTGTAAATGGGAGCATCTTCTCTAAAATGTGATTGTGTATTATAGAATCCCAGACTGGTTTGTGTTGGAAGGGACCTTAAAGCTCATCCAGTTCCAACCCCCCTGCCCCGGGCAGGGACACCTTCCACTAGAGCAGGTTGCTCCAAGCCCCTGTGTCCAACCTGGCCTTGAACACTGCCAGGGATGGGGCAGCCACAGCTTCTCTGGGCCCCCTGTGCCAGTGCCTCAGCACCCTCACAGGGAAGAGCTGCTGGAACTAGGGGCTTAGTCTTCATTGGGAAAAGGAGGAAGCTCTTAAAATACGCAAGTAATTCAGATAGTCAAAAAGAAACATGGCTAAAATTGCTCAGTTTGGACTATACTGCAAAGACTTAGCAGCTGATGGCTGCAGATACTTCTCTGTATCTCAGAAATTAATCTCTTGGCTACTGAGAATATGCAGAATTTTTGGCTGAATTCAGAAAAAGAACCTCACGTTGTGTTGTAACCTTGATAGACAATCTACTATCAGTCTTCGGGCACCATTAATTTGCAGACTGACACAGATGGGAATTCATCCTTTGTTTCACGAGCTTCTGCAGGTGTCACCAGGAAAGGGTTGTGTTCTCCTCTGTAAAAGACATCTGCAAATGTTTTCAAGAGCATTTTCATTGTGACTTCCTCCCTTTAATTTTTTTTCCTATTGTAAGCAGCTTTGGAATTACATTAAATCTAATCATGAAATTAAGATAACAGTTATCTCGTTAATTAATTCATTAGAAGTTGATGACAAATCTACATATAGCCTTATATGACATTCTTTCATTTTGTCAGTGAAGGCTGGCATCAGAAGATGTCCACACTGACACTTTCAGTTGGCAGCCTCGCTCCAGAAGAGAACATCTATTTGAGTTAATATAACAAAAGCAAGTTGGTTTTACTCCTGGGAGAAGGTTTGAGTTTATATAAAGAGCTGAAATCTGGGTGTCTTCATTCACAGGCTGCTGACTGGGGCAGGTGTTGTCAAAACACAGTCTTTCTGAAAAGTGATAAAAGGAAGAGTTTGGGAACCACAAATGTTTCTCTGCCATTCACTGTTTCTCCAAAGCACATGGAGAGATTGTTTCTTTACTCCGAAGTCAGGGTGCACATCTCCTGTGCTCCTTGCCACTCATTAGCTATGTAGCTTTTGCTTCCCTCCTGCTGTTTTTCCCAAGGATGGATATTTAGCTGCTGTCTATTTTGAGAAATCCACCTGCACAATCATAGTCTTTCAGCATAAATGTCATCTTGGTCTCTTGATAGCATTGGTGAAGTTAATTCTATGATTCTATGATTCTGTTCTCGATGTTGACTTGATCATCCGATGGACGTGGGTTGATCCCAAATTGCGGAACACAGTGATCTTCTCTTCCAGACACTCTGTTTTGCTTCCCAATTGCTTTTCCTCATCTCTCACTCTACTAGGCTCATACTGGTGGAGCAGCCAAGACACTGTGTGTCTGCTAATGCAGTCCAGCTCAAGCTGATCATGAATTCAGGTGGGTCTTACTGTGAGCAGCATGTAGAAAGAGTTATCAGGTCTGTTTTGATACAACTCAATGTCCATTTGTTGTTGTTGTAGGCCACCCTGGTTTTCAGCTTGCATTTCCACAGCAAACTGCCCTGTGAAATAATTCCCAGCAGTGTGAAGATGTTGACAAATGCCAGCGCTGCGACAGAGCAGCATCACTACAGCTGGAGATTCTACGTGTGTTTTATGTGGTCCATGGAGAATGCACAGTACAAAACTGCAAAGGCTTTCTAGGAAAAGGTCTTTGTTAACAATTCACAAGAAAGAAATGTTTTATATGGCACAGTGTACTCAGCACATCCAGTTCTAATGGTCCAAAGCACGTCCAGCTGGTGAGCACTGTGCTCCTCTATCACTTCTAGCCTTGGCCCCATCTTGCCACCATATCAGCCAAGGTGAAATGTCATGTAGGGTGTCGCAAAAGCCACATCACCAACCTATGTTGTGGGACACCCAAGTGGGGCTTGTCTGCTGATCATGGGTCCAGGATACGGAGCAGACACACAGCAGGACTTCCTCTAAAGCAATGACAACAAGGGGGGTGCAAGATCTCTAGACTTTGACCCACTGAAATCCCTCCATAGAGTCTGGATCCTTTCTCAAAAGCCAAACTTGCCCAAAACATCACACACAGACCCACTGTTTCCATTCAAGTCTTGCTCCTGCTTACTGGCTAAGGACAATGCAAGAGCTGTAAGACTGCAATATAGGATATAACTAACTTCTAGAGAGGCTGTAGCTCACAACTCTGTCTTTAAAAACCATATTTTACAGCTCAACACCCTTGATTTCCAGGAACTCATGAATAGACAAGATAAATTGTTCTTGGTAACTAAATAATATCATTAGAACCATTATGAATCCTGCAAAGATTATTCCTATCTACCTAATTTAATCATGTAACAATGACTATTACTAACTTGTCTTCTGCTGTTGCCATTTGAGATTATGGTCCTAGATGCGTGGGTAGCTATTATATGATCCAGTTCTTGTAAATGTGCATTACTTTTATGTCTCGAGTGCCTGTCTTTCATTTAGCTCCCTGAATTTATCCATTCCAGGGCAGTATGGTGAAAATGAAGAAAATGAGGAGTTCAAGGAACAAAAGAGAGATTAACTCCTGTCCTTGTCATATGGATTAGTGTCTCATGACTGAGTTCTCACATCTAGTCACACAAGAGATCCAGTGGAAGCTTTTCCTATGATTGACAATAACATCACTCTGTGTGGCTTCTTGAGTGGCTATAAAAGGCTTGAACTCCTCAGCAGTGTGTTCACCCCTGTTTGTCCTTAAAGAATGTTGCATTTTTGAAACCCACACGTTTCAGCTAATTTTGGCTCCATACACTCAGGCTCTTGTACCACAAGTTGTCAGCTTCAAAAGCAGAAAAAGCAAATCCCTGTCTGTTATCATCATCAGATCTTGACATCATTCTCACCTCAAAAATGTGGTATATTGAGCAGGCAGCATTCCCTTGTTGTGTGACTGTCTGACCTCCCCCTCCACTCACAGCTTCGTGTCACAGGCCTCATTTCCTTAGGAAATTGGCTTCTAGGGAAAAAACCAAAATCCTCTACCCTTTTTTCTCCTTCCTTGGTAATGAAAATCCAGTGTATTGTTTCCCTGATCACAGATTTGAACTGAACCAGACAAATCCATTGGATTCCCACAAATAAAAAAGAATAATAAATGTGAAGTCTGCCTTACTTTAAGGTTAAATCACTGTGAGGGCAGTATCAGCCTCAGCAGAATATGTTTCATGCAGGCAAAGTCCCTGCAGAGAGCAGGGTTCACCTGTAAGGGTGACTGCTAAACAACTCAATGAACCTCCACCTTACTCTCAATTCTCTGCTGCAGTGGTGTTTATCCTCTGCACTACAGGAGCAAATAACAGTAGTTTCTAGGCATCTCCAGCAGGAAACAATGGTGTTTCTGGTGTAAAGAATGGAAAATAGGAAACGTTATTAGCCTACTTTACTCACACAATGGGGTACACAGCATCCTGTGTGAATGTAAATGTTATTCCTAACCTGCTCCTCCCTGGTGTAACATTTTACTCCTTGTGCTGGTTCCAACCAAACCTGAAAGAACAACAAAACTATTGATTTCCTGCTCAGCAGAGGTGAGAGACCTCAGAAATCTCCTATGCACCCTTCCTCTCATGGCAAGTCCGTGTGGGTAGCAGCACACTCCCCACCACCCCAAACCCATAGGACGGCAGACATATGTGTTCAGTTATTGCCATAACTATTTGTTTTCAATCTGGTTTTAAGTGAGAAGGGTTGAGGATGCCAGATTCTGCTCTGGATGTAGGTGCTCACATAAGAGCAGCTCAGGTACTCAGTTACCAAGACATGTGTGATGGCATCATCCTGCCTTCTTGAGCCACTACATGTCTTCATTAAAGAGTGAACGAATGATGCTCCATCTCTCACACTGACAACACCTCTGTGAAGTTACTGCTGTTACTATCAAAAATAGCAAGACAGATCCCAATTAGTGATTGTAAATGGGACCTGCCAGAGGAAATCCCTCTTGATGGGTGACCTGATCTCTGATTTGAGTCCTGACACGCTGCAGCAAAATGCTGGCACCAGTTGTGATGTATAGTATAACCTAGCTGTCAGGGACAACATGTTTGAGAGCTGAGGTAATTTCCATGCTGGGTGGAAACTATTTTCACAGTGGAATTCTTGCATTTCATTAATTACGAGTGATTTTACAAAGCAAATGGGTTGGAGGATATCCCCTCCCCATTCCTGGGCAGTGTGGTAGAGGTGTGTGGTCAGGGCTCTGTGCCTGTCAATGACAGGGTCAGTCCCTGCAGAAACCTGTCACAAAATAGTCACCTGCAGAAAATGGGCTAAAATTCAGCATCTCCCCCTAATGACCCAGGATTACTGTAAAGCTATACAGAGGGGACAATAACATTATCCCCCCCTGTTTCAGAGCTCTTTGTAGTATATGTACTAGCATATATAAACCAATAGGTAGTTTGCTCTCCAAGAAGCCATGCCATCTTCAGAGCCAAGATTGAAAGATGGGCCTTAAGACCAACATCACACTGAATATGGAGGATATAAAGAAATAGCAAATAACTTTTTTTTTTTTGTGACAGGCCCTGATGAGAGGAGGAACCCCTAATATTTGTAATTGAGCAAATCCTGGTCACAGTGAACAGATAATGAAATACATTTGGGTAAAGCTCATAACTTTGCAACTTTAATGAAGTTTTTTGATTATTTTTTTAGACCCAGTGTTAGACCCAATATAACACCAGAAAGGGACTTGGAGCTGCTGGAGCGAGGCCAGAGGAGGCCCCGGAGCTGCTGCGAGGGCTGGAGCAGCTCTGCTCTGGAGCCAGGCTGAGAGAGCTGGGCTGGGGCAGCTGGAGAAGAGAAGGCTCCTCAAGGGGACACCTTAGAGCAGCTCCAGGGCCTAAAGGGGCTCCAGGAAACCTGGAGAGGGGCTTTGGACAAGGGATGGAGGGACAGGACAAGGGGAATGGCTTGAACCTGCCAGAGGGGAGATTGGGATGAGCTCTTGGGCAGAAGCTCTTCCCTGTGAGGGTGCTGAGGCGCTGGCACAGGGTGCCCAGAGAAGCTGTGGCTGCCCCATCCCTGGCAGTGTTCAAGGCCAGGTTGGACACAGGGGCTTGGAGCAACCTGCTCTAGTGGAAGGTGTCCCTGCCTGGGGCAGGGGTTGGAGCTGGAGGAGCTTTAAGCTCCCTTCCCACACAAACCAGGCTGGGATTCTGTGAAGAAGCAAATGGTGAACATCTGCACCTGGTAACATGAGGACTGTATGAGAGAGCCCCATGTCACATAATGCAGAAGAATTAGATAGTATAATACAAAAGAATGAGATAATGAAACAGATGTCATATAATAGAAAAGAGTGAGATTTACTGTCACTTGAATAGGTACTTGGGTGTATTGTTTTTCTCCTCAGAAACTGGCATTAAAGCCTTTCCCTGAGATACGGCATCTGTAATGATAGTGACCAGTTGACTTTCATTTCTTTTAGTATGGTTCCTTGACGTTTTCCATCTTAACAATATCTTGTCACTATTGTGAGACAAAGATAAAGAAACATGCTCTGACACCAGGACAAGCATCTTATTCTGGAGAAGAATCAGGAGTGTGGGATTATGCCAGAAACCCTACTTACAAACCACAAAACCAGCCCTTGGAATAACACTGAAAAAGCAGGGAAATGAGTAAGAACCAAAAGCAAACTCAGCTGTATGGTCTAAGCCCTCCCTATCAGGTAGTCCCTCAAATATCCCAATTATTTTAGAGATCTTCTACCTTACTTATCACTCATTATGGCTTCTCTAAACCTCTCTCTTCTCTAGAGAATACTCCTGTGGAAGAGCCCTGTTCTTCCCCTGCCTCCAGGTGAACCAAGTTTCCCCATCAGCCTGCCCAGCATCACCTGTGTGGCCTCCATCCCACCCCAGTTCCCATCTGCTGTGTTTTCAAACCCCAGGAAGATCCCAGGGAGCAGCAATCACCACTGCACACCAATAGCCCACCAAACCAAACATCTCATTGTATCTGAACAGCTACTCCTCATTGACCCATCTCCCTGTCTGGAGGAGAAGTGCTGCCTGGCACACTAAATACTTCAATATTAACCTTCCCCGGGCAGGTCAAGCCCGGGCTGCTGGACCACTGGGTTTAACCCAGTGAGCTGAGGAGCTTCCCCCACCACAAAGTGTAAATTAGCTTATAGGAAATAGCTGAGGGTGAAGGCTAAGGTGGGTGGGGAGGAAGAAGACAACCTCCCCACCCTCATTAGAGCACCTGGCTGCCTTACTGTGGGGCTTTTTTTCTTCTCTAGTGGCAGAGAGGAGCTCTTTCTCTAGGGCTTGTGGTGGGGTGATGCATGGGGTGACTCCTCTGGGAGCCAGCAGGAAAGGAGGAGAAGGAGGGGGCCGCATCCTCCATCCCTTGAGCCCTGGGAAGATGAAAACTGAGTCAATAGAGGTTCTGATTAATGAAAATGGGCTCTCTGCCCAGCAAGGTAAGTTGTGCCTTTTGTCTTTAGCTGCTTTCTTGTCTTTTTGTGGCTGGTTCAACTGAAGGAGGACAATGGAAGTGATGCAGTGAGCAGTCAGGCTTTGTGTGGGGCTGGTAAAGTGAGAGAAGTGGAATGTTGCTGAACAGCTTGATTAAAAGGTATCTGGTTTCTGATTTGTTTGTATTTCCTTTTTGTTTTTAAGGATTTGGGGGGGTTAATGTGTTTTTGAGGAGCCCTGTTTGTCTGTTGTGCCTTTCCTGAGAACACCAGTGCTCAGGGGTGATTGGCGAGGCCTCACTGTAAAGGGAGGAGGGTGAATGGGCAAAGCTGTGGGAAGATGTGAAACAATGAAAGGGACAGAGGTGAGAAATAAATTCTTTCCCTTGAATACAAAGGCTGATGGAGGGTATTGCTTATTCCATTATTATTAATCTTCCAATATTAAGTTGCTGTTGAACACCCCCACCCTATTCTGCATCCCACAACTGACTTGTACTTTTAGCTTATAAAAAGCCATTGGCAGAGAGACTACACCGCAGGCTGGGCAGTGGGAAGCCAAGGTGATGAAAGACTCTGTCTCTTCTTTAAGTGGTGGCATCTCTAACTGTGCTCTTCAAGAGAAAAAGCAGCTACTGCCATTAGGTCCTGGGAAGCAATTGCCTTGTTCTTCTTCAGAGGAACAGCCAACAAATCTCCTTGTGCCTCCTGTGGTAGCATAAGCTTGTGGACAGAGTGATGTATAAGCTCTTTGGGTTAATGCTGAGATTTTCCTTACCAGGAGAAGCTAAATGTATGGGTAGGAGACCAGGCAGTGATGGTGCTTGGGAATTTCACACAATTCCCAATGAGAGCCTGGGCTGGAGGGGAATGAAATAAACTGAGTGTGAAAGGAGCTACAGGCCCCTGGTCGCCAGGGATGAGTCCAAAGCCTGTGTAATGCTGCATTGGGTTACCTGACACATCTGCCTTGGGAGATGGTGTAAGAGATGAAGAAACTATGGGGATGGACCCATGTGCAGTGATTATTCCTCCACTTACGAGAGCAGCCTTTGGGCTTTGCCTGTTACCTCTGGCTGAAGAGCCACCTTTAAATGAATACGGATGGTGGGGTAATGGGGAGACTCATTTTTCCACTAGTGATTTCTCTTCCTTATTGTTTCTTCTCATCAAGATAGATCTTGATGGACCAGGTTACTCCTGAAGGGAAAGAATGAGGGATGTGGGTAACCATAAGGTGGGAACTTGTATGTGGAAGACATGAAGGAGATTGAATGTTTGGTCCCTTTTTCAATCTATACATCAGGCCTGGGGTACAGGCAGCTCAAGGTAAAATGTTCCCAGGCATACAACTAGATGTCTAGGAAAATACCCCCAGTCCCTGAGGCTGCTGCTGGTTTGGGATACTATCCTGTCTAAAAGGTTGTGTTGTAGCTGGTGGGCTGCTGTTTGTGAGAGGCTTAGCACATAGTGGTTAATTCAGTTATCTGCTGCACCCACCTGTGTGTCTGCTCTGGAGTTCAGATACACTCTGCAAACCAGCCACCCAGCACTTGTTTCTGCTGCTTAGGACTTGATTACAGGACAACTGCTGTGAAAGGAGGCACTTTCCCTCCTTCCCAGGGGACCTCAGCCTCTCCCTGTGCCCTCTGCTATTGTAGGGGAGAGGCTATAGAGGAGAAAACTGTCCTTCTCCTGGGAGCTGGAAAACTTCTGTCCGCATGGCCCTGGGAGAAAACATGAGACTGAACTTCCCCACAGTTTAATCTTCAAAGCAATAATCTAATTTGCTGAACTGAGATATGGAACTGACCCAGGATATTAAATTGCCTCCTATTCCTTGCAGTGAATAGGAGCTACAGTTCAAAAGCTGAAGGTCCCTGTTATGTCCTTCCTGATGAATGTCTCCTGTGATGCCATATGCTGTCCTTGCAGATCAAGCTGTGGGGTGGGACTCACATGGGAGCCCCACAGGAGGCTCGGGGGAGCAGAGAAGACATTTGCCTTTCATAAATCAATTGGTTGTGACAGAGCAGCTCCCTCTGGGGGAGCAGTGGTTGGGAACCTTCTAATGAAGTGTGCCCAGCCAGGCTCCCCTTCCTGGGAAAGCCTTGGTTCAAAGGGTGCCTTTCAACTCTGAACTGTGTGGTTCTCTGGTATTTGAAGGTGACCTTAGCTGGAATTCTCTTCTACTGCAAGCTTTTCCCTTAAAAAAAGACTGGAATTGAAACTTGGACCTTAAAATAATCCTTTTGTTCTTGATGGGATGAGGCCTGTGCCTCATCTGCTTGGTCTGCAAGTTCCACTCCTGTTTCCTTGGTTGCCCTCTGTCACCTACCCCCCAAAAGCCAAACCCTAAATCCTCTGTTATTTAACTCACTAACCAATTTTAACCGTATTTTCTGGGAGTACGAGGCTCAAAGGCTTTTGGGTTCCAGTGTATCCAGTGATGCTTTATTCCAACCACTTCTGTAATTACTATTTCTAGTAAAGTGGGAATCTTCAATCCCCAAAACCTACCAGCAAAGGAAGGGAAAAGCAGAGCTGGCTTCTTGATTACTTTCTGGTTTGCAAACCTAGAGAAGGGTTTCCCCAGTCAGAACCAAGGGCAGATGCTGTAAACCTCCTTGTCTGCATTATCTTGGACTGATGTGTGGTACCTTAAGATCATCTTGAGGGAGAAAAAGAGACAGGATGCTTGTTTTCCCTTATAGGATTAGAGTGAGAAACACTTAATAGCCTCTGGACTGGGATGTTGGTACCTTGTCTGGGTAAAAATGGAGGATGGCGTTCTTGTGAGACCTCAGGTAGATGATTTTGGGGGAAAACCAAGCCACATTGTACTGTTCATTATCGAGAAGTGAGAATTCAATCAATTGGCCTTTTGAACCTTCGTCATAGTGACCAACCTAAAATACAATTTCCTAGTCACTCAGTGCCTTAGAGGATTCAGTAGCTACAGTCACCAGAAGCTTCTGCTTCACACAGATATATGTACATGCAACTTGGCTAGAGCTTGGAGATGGATGGAGTGAGCTGCCTTTTGACTAACCCTTCTTCAGTCCTATAATCTACTGGTGTTGATGTAGAACTGACTCTTCAAGTTTAGCTCCCCCCAGCAGAGTGCAGGGTCAGAATCAGGTGAAGTAGAGTATAATGTTAATCATCCCATCTACATGCTCATGGCAGGAATTGAGGTAAGGGACATGCTGATAAAGTCAACCATGCAATATATATGCTAATGTAGGAGACTGAGGGATGGCATGAACTCCAGCTTAGTCATAGGCTTCTCCTGGTCTTGGTAGGGGACAGACTTGCATAGCAGGGGGTTCCATCATTGGGAACAGTGCCTACTCTTACTTATTTCCTCGTGTCTGCTTGATATCTCTGGTGCTATCCCTTGGACTGGTGTGTGATATCTTGAGATCAGCTTGGGGAGAAAGAGATGTTTGATGTTTTGCTTTGTAAGATAAGACTGAGAAATGCTTAACAGCCTCTGGTATGGGATATTGGTGGTCTCTCTGGGTGAGAATGGAAGCTGGCATTCTTGTGAGACCACAGATGATTCCCAGGGGCAAAACAAGCCACATCTACTGTTTATCGTTGAGAAATGAGTTTGTAGATCTTTTTTTATCTTTTTAAAGTGGGGTATTCCCCAGGAGGAAGATATGTCGTGGAAGGAAGGTCACTGTGTTGCAAGCACCTACTGACCTCCATCAGCCTACTGAGTGGGGATGGAGGC
>NW_009929789.1:212506-247841 GCF_000696875.1 Nestor notabilis | reverse complement strand
CAGTACTTGGTGAGGAAGTTATGTGGGTGCAGGATCTTCCAGCCACACGCTTAGTGTGTAGACAAGATTATGTGCTGTTGAGAATTGAATCTGTTGTGTAAATGCTATGATAAAGCAGTTTGAATGGTTTGCTGGAGCTTGGAGAGAGCCCTTCACCCATCTTGCCCTAAGCCCTGGCAAGGGGCTGCTTCATTCTCCTATCTGGGGTTTTCTGATTTCACTGTGGCTCTTTCTAGAAGTTCTGTTGCAGTTGGAATTAATGGATGTACATTCCCAGAACAAAAAAAACTTACATCAGCTGTTCCCATTAAAAGGAATTAAGGCCAAAACCTCCAGATGTCACGCATTGGGGTTTTTTATCTTCATTTGACTATAGGAACTCTTCCTTAGCAATTCTTAGCTAATGAATAGAACAAAATGCAGAAATCTGCGCTGGGTTATAAAGAAATGAATGTGTTTTTAAAAGCATAATGCATGTTGACATGGGTGTGTTAGGGCTTGTGGCTGTATCCATCTAGGCAAGGGGTATATTAATACCACATGGTAGCTATGAGTGGTGCCTGGAAGACCAATCTAAAATAGCCTATAGGTATTCCATCTGAAACATCCGTTCTCAGCATGTGCAGAACATCTTTGCTGATGGTAACTCTCCTCCTGCGGGTGGTACTTGTGCTGTTGTGCTCTTGCCCCTATGATGGCAATGTGATGTGTGTCTAAACCCATTAGCTGGAAGACTGACTGGTCAGGACCCGCTGCTCCTGCTGTGAGAACATCTTGATTGCTGGCTTCCTCATGCTAATCAAATCAAGCTCGTTGCTTAATTTAATTGAAACAAAGAGGGATCTGATATGTGGCATCTGCCAGCAACCTCAGAAGGAGGTAGGGATGCAATTTGTGTGGTAGGCAAGAGCATCTGAACTATTTCCTAGAATGTCATATTTCATGGGAAATGCCTTTAGGTTTGGATATTTCCATGCTTCCTCACCAGACTGGGAGTGGGCTGCTCAGCTTGATGCAAGGATGGAATATCTCCTTTGTCAAGCTAATAAAGAAAAAGGTTTTTAAAATAAATAATCACCTGGCTAGGCTTTCTGTTTTCATAGCTGGTTCCATGGTGTCTTCTTCATACATTAAACTTGGTTATTATGCAGGTATATAATTATACATGTATAACTGGTAATGAAAAAGTCCCCCAAGCTTGTAGCACAAGGCTACTGCAAGCATATTAAGATGCTTTTAGAGGAGGAGGTGACAAGGGGTGATTTGCCTACACAGAGTGTTGACTGAAATCAGAGCCAGTGATATAAGGAGGATGAAGGCTGTGAAATGTTAATGTCCTTGTTGATGGATGCCAGTGAAGAATCCAACTTCTGCTGTTGAACGTGGTGGTGATGATGCAGTGCTGAACTGCATGACAACTGGCTCCAATTGCCTTCCTGGTTTTGTTGTAGGGCAGAAGGAAAACTGAGGCTTTAGCTTCCTTCAAGAGTCTTTGAAAAGCCTCAAGTAAAAGGGTAGTGCTGTCAAAGCATGAGAAATGGTGCTCATGTACCTAAGTAACTTCTTGTTCTTGGGTGGGTAGAAGACTTGAGAGCTGAGGGACTTGGAACTCATGGTTGGTGAACGTGTTACTGGTGGATGTTGTATCTGTCCCACTAGCCTGAACTTGCTTGATCAGTGATGTGTGCCAACCTTCCTGAGTCACTGAGCATGAGCTGAAATTGAACTTGCATGAATTGAACTTTGCTTGGAATGAAGTATGTGCAATGACACATGCAAATGCTTAAATGGATGTGGATTCTTCATAAAGCTGCTTCAATCATTGCTTCCCTAATGCCAGTGTGTGTGGTGGCTCCTGATGAGGGGCTTGGGGGATGCTGGTCCTTGGATGAAGATGGAAAAGTAGATGGAAGAAATGCAGCTTTGTGTTGGGCAATCAGCTTGGGCAGGTTACAGGGCACTGGTGGCAGCACAGCTCCTGGAAACAATGCACGGGCGAGAGGCTGGGGTGATCAGAGCTGGGGAGGCTGCAGACAGGCAGATGTGCAAGGAGCTGACTTGCTGCTCCTCAGTTCACCTGCACAAGCAGCTCCTTTTCCCTCCATGTACTCATTTTGTGATGTTTACGTATCTCTTTAAAACTGAAAATGGCACAGGCTTTTTCCACCCTGATTTGAGATATTGAAAGGATAATGGCAGATAACTCTGATCTAGCTGAAGATGTGCCTGCTAATTGCAGGATGCTTGGAATAGATGACTTCTGGAAGTCCCTTCCAACCCAAACCATCCTATGATTCTAACTACACTTTAGTGGCTGAGTAGTAAGAGTCCCTGACTGGGATAGCTCTTGCTACTTCCAGGAGTGCCTCCTTACAGCTTTATTAGCTCAGGCTGCCTGGTGTTTGAGATCACTTGCATGCTAGAACAATGCGTGAACTCATATTTGTTTTAACCCAGGCCGGGTTGCTGGGAGCTCCTGTTTCTCCTCATAACCACGTAAATGTTTTATGAAGTGAGTATAAAGTCAATAAACACTTCCTGTTTAACGTCTGCCTCGCTGCCTTATGAAAGATGCTTTATAAAAACATCGGATCTCTCGCCCGGCACACGGCTTATCTCTGGTTCCCTGCTAAGCATGATATCAAAACTCATCTGGTAGAAAGAAAATAGCCCAACTGAAAGAGAAAATAAACTTGTGTCTTCCTCTCAGTGATGCTGAATAGATGATGCAGTAGCACTGTGTATTGAAATTACTCTGAAATTGGTTTTTGGAGCCAGCTGAGCTTCAAATCCTGATAGAAAGGCTCATGGGGAAAGCTGGACTGCACCTAGTGAGGAAAGTGAGCGCTCGGCTTGTTTCTCTTGCTGCTTTTCAGCGTGACAAATGAAATCTGAATAACTACTATGTAAACTGAGAGCAGTTGTTGAATCTGAGAGGGCTGAAAAATACACGCTTTTCAGCTTTGTTTGCTCTGTTGCTGATGTTGATTCACGTTGATCGTGGTTGGCATCTTAATACTGTGGAACACGGCAAGCATTTCTGTTCAAAGAGGTAGGCAGGTTCCTGTTTTGCACGACTTTGCAGAGTTGCATTTGGCACAGTCAAATCTGGCACAGGCTCGTGGCTGGCATCAACTGTCCGACGCCAGCAAGAGCTTCGTGCTGCCAGCATCTGCCTGCACTCAGCCAAGGCAACCCTAGGCCAAAGGTGGGCGCAGGTATAAATGACTGAGGTGATGCAGATCAGAACCTTGTCTTTGCTCTTCCTTTTGTGTGAGTTGTTGGCAGGTGTCTAGTAGGTATTAGCTTTGAGTTTGCTCGGCTTACATGTATGCGTGTGTATATACGTATACATACACACACTTTTAACTGTTCCTAGACCACTACAGTAGTACTTTTATTTGAGGGGGATGGCCTCTGTGGAAGTTGTTATTCAGGCTTCTACTCTACTCCATCAGGTGAAATATCACTTAAGGGGTATAGCTAACACACAATCTATGAAGCAAGGAAGACGACTTGGTGAAGGAAAACACTGACAATTCCTTTTTCCTCGTGGTTGTGTGTATGTCTGTATCATATCTTAAGATGACAGTGGTTCTTTTCAAGGTGTCTGATCCTCTGGAAGATGTTTCCTGACAATAATAGTGAATAGCTGGCTGCAGAACAGGACTTAGAGCAACCTGCTTTAGTGGAAGGTGTCCCTGCCCATGGCAGGGGGTTGGGACTGGATGAATTTTAAGGTCCCTTCAACCCAAACCACTCTGTGATTCTGTTAGATTGTGTGTTCTGTGCAGCCTCAGTTCTGATGTGCAGGGCTGCTGCACCATGGGCTGTCTCTGCTCAGCAGTGTTAACCTGACTTGCATCTTCACACAAAGTTATAAAGGACTCCAGCTTTACAGCTGCCTGTGGCTGATGTACTAGTCATGGATTTAGTGAATTTAAAAGTCAAGTTTATTCTTCCCCCAGATTCTTTCTCTTTCTCCACCTAAAGCTTGGAAAATACAACTGAACCTCTTGTGCTCCTATTGTAGCCTGGACTGCTGAAGCAGTTTTGCTTGAAAAGCTTAGTTAAGGCAAACCTAGTTCTCCCATCCTCTACGTTTTTTGACTCTTCCTCCAGTAGGCAACTGCATCAGACGTGCTTTTTCCCTTGCAGGAGAACCCCTGCTGTTCAGTTACAATGATTGCTCTGATGAGACCTTACAGGTAATGACCTCTGTGTTTTGCCCTGTGTGGGAGAGACTGAATCAAGATGAGTTTAACAAGTAGCCTCTAGCACAAATGCTGTTTTATTGCTCTAAAGCTCCTTTGTGCCATTATAATTAAAATTAAAGGTCAGACTTAAGATAATTCCTCCCACTCTGAATGTGTTGCATCTTATAAAAGTGGACAAGCTGTGAATAGACAAGGCAGTAAAGCTCTTGGAGGTGGAGCTGTCAGGCTGATGTGACTGTGCATGAATGACTGCTTGCTGGCTTATGCAAATCTGAGCTTGGGTTGGGCTCTCTGGGTTCAGAGGATAACTCAAAAGCCTCTCAGATTGGTTGGAGATGGCTCCCTGCCTCTGAAGTGCACATGAGGAAGGTTGGTGATAGGTGCTGACAACATCCCATCCCTTGCCAGGGTAGTTATGTGCAGCCATGGTGAGTCTGGAAAGATAGAATCTGATCCCCCTTTGGATGCGGTGATGTCACATTCAACAGAGACACTGTTTCACAACTCCCATCTCATCAGCTCTCAGCCTGAAGGAACTGGGATGTGTGATAGCTGGAGCCTGAAGAGGATTGTTTCCTTTTGAATGGCTCTCAGAGCAGATACAATCTGCTGTTGCTTTTGAAATGGTTTGTATGACAGCATAGAAATGTTTTGGTCCCTTTCCCACCTGGAGGAGGGACTGAAGCGAATGTACTTAAGGCAACATCTGGCTGAGGAGCCTGTATTCCCTGACGCCTTTAGGTGATAAGATCTGGTAGGTAGGCTCCAGAAACCCTGCAGCAAGTCCTAGCTAGCTGCCCTTGCTGGCATCCAGTTTGCAGTGCTATAAACCAATGCCCAGGAGACCAGTTGAGTGTGGCTCCAGGACAGAAAACAAGCCACAGTCTAGCCTTGGTTAACACTTTTCTGTTTCATGTCTGTGTTCACAGCAGCCTGCAGCTGGGCTGCTGTTTGTGATCTTTGATCCGAGGCTGTGATGCCCCCAGTGTGACTATAGACATCTCCAGAGAGCAGCAGTCCTCTTGCCTGAGAGAGCTGCTGAAATCCCAACTGAATACATTTGGTTTTGGAGGGGGGGGGCACCGTTACCTTGTCACTGCTGCTGAACTTGGTGGCTGTGGGCTCTGTGAAATGCAGGTCATAAAGACAGCTGAAAGGAAAATACCAACTTGGGTGTAGCTCTTGCTTTGAAAGACCTGTTTTTCATTAGTGTTTATGGGCTGTATAAATCTCTGTTGTTAAAAGCCCTGAGGTAAGACAGTGGACTCTTGGTGGCAGAAGTACCGTCGTGATGGCAGCAGGAAAGTGTTTTGCTAGTATGCCTTGGATAAGGCATACAATATGGCACGGGAAAGGTGTTCAGATGCTTCCCAATCCTTTCAGAAAGCAGCTGCTGTGTAAGACAGTCTGTTTGCAGGGTCTGCCTTGGCTTGAGGTACCTGGGTGGGCAAACACCACTAGTTCAGGTCCGTGTTTCCTTGCTGAGTGGTGCCCACCTATCCCCAGAGCTTCTTAGCCTTAGCAGACTGACCAGTGTTGCTTGTTGGAGGTTTGCATGTTGTGAACAGAGAATTGGCATCCTGGAATGAAAAGTGGGGGGGGAGAACCCAAAACATGCACGAATCCCACCCTCAAACAAATAAACAATAAACCCCACACCAAAACTAACAAACTGCCCCACAGCTTTGCCATGTTCTCTGCAAAAGTACTGTATTTTCCTCCTCTTGCTCTCCTGGATGGTTGTGCATTGTCTCCTGGCAGGCAAGTCAGGGTTCCCTTTGATTTGACTGCATTTGGGAACTGTAATTCTGCAAAGAAAGCTTGAGATTGGCAGCTGTCAGAAATGCCACTTGCTCCACATCTGAGTGCTTGGAGGCGGAGGAGCTGGTGTGGGAAAGGGGGTGTGTGTGCACTGCTGTGGCTGTCTGCAGTCCTCCCAAGAGAAAGGTTAGGAGGGCATGAATGAGACAAAGCAGAGGGTGTTTGACAGGGCTTTGATAGTAAATATATATATATTCCATTTCAGCCATGAATCCCAGACTGGTTTGGGTTGGAAGGGACCTTAAAGCTCATCCAGTTCCAACCCCCTGCCATGAGCAGTATGCAATTCAACTATTCCAGTTTCACCTCAAGAGTTACCCACCTCAGGATGTCATTTGTACTACCCACACCAAGGGAACAAGTGTGTGAGATCCTTGCCTTGGCTATCTTGCAGCTGAAAGGCAAAATCCCACCAGCAGCATCCCTCTAGCTCTGTTCTGCATAGAAGTACTTGTCTTGAGGTCACTCCAGGTACACTTCCCAGCCTGTTTTAAGTTTCCTTCAGGAACTGCTGTTTGGTCTCATTCTGTGACATGACTCGTTGGTGCTTTCAGCATCAACAGTGGCAGAAATAAGCAGCGTTTCTTACAGTGATTAGGCTTAATTTGTGCAGGTGTCCTGGTTTGGGCTGAGATAGAGTTAATTTTCTTCCTAGTAGCTGTACAGTGCTGTGATTTGGCTTCAGTCTGAGAACAACGCTGATAACACGCCAGTGGTTTAGTTGTTGCTTAGTAGCACTTACCCTGATCTAGGACTTCTCAGTCTCCTGCTCTGCCAGTGATGAGGGGCACAAGAAGCCAGGAGGGAGCAGAGACAGGACACCAGACCCAAAGATGTATTCCATAATATCCCAAAGGGATATTCCATACCATAACATGTCATGGCCAGCATATAAGCTGGAGGTGGGGGTTGGCCAGGAGGCACTGATTGCTGCTTGGGGCCAGGCTGAACATAGATCAGCAGGTTGTGAGCAGGTTATTCCCCTCTCTATCTCCCTCTTCTTTAGTATTATTATTTTACTTATTAAACTGTTCTTATTTCAACCCGTGGGATCTATCTTTTTCTAGTTCTCATTCCCATTCCACTAGGGTGGGGGGAGAGGGGACAAGAGCTGTTTGGTGCTTAGTTGCTGGCTGGGATTAAACCACAGCAGCAGGATAGAGAATTCTGGAGTGGAATCATACTTCACCTGCGTGGCTGCTGTCCTGACGGGAAAGTCCCTTTTATTTCTTGAGCAATGATTGTCATTCTTAGTAAAAACTTACAATTTGAATTGTAGAATAAATAATGTCAGAAGGGAAGTCTGGAGGTCTTGAGTCCAACCCCTTGTTCCAAAATCAGTGGGTTTTAAAGCCGAGTTTGTAAGAGCTTGGTCCAGTCAAGCTGTGAGTAATTCCAAGGATGGAAGACTCTCCCACTTCCCTGATACTCTGATCCTGTGCTTAAACACTGTCATTAAGGAAGAAATAAAGAACCCCACAATATTACTGAGTTGGCATTTTGGTTTTTACAGGTAGCATTTGTTACTGTGCACCTCTGAAGTCTCTCTTCTCTACTGCCTTACGCCAGGTAGCTGTATGCAGCAATGAGATACCTTCTAGCCATTTCTCCATGCTGAAATGATCATTTTTTCCCCATGCTTCTTGTACATCATATGCTTCAGTCCCTGGTGGTTCTGGTACTTCCCTGCTGGTTTCACTTCAACTGCCTCTAGTTCTGGAGAGTCCAGGACTAGATGTAGCACTCTGGATGTGGTCCTATCAGTACTGAACAGAGGGGAAGAATTGCCAGGAAGTTATAGGAGAGCTTCTACATCCATGGTACCTGGCAGGAGATGACAAGGCACAGCCCACTGCTTCCTGAGGTCGGAAGTAGCGTGCTGTCAAACAGAAGTTGGCTGGGATGTTGTCAGGTAGAAAGTCTGGATTTGGCTCTGTGTTGACTCTTAGTCACTGTGAGAGCTGCTTGCTTTGAGACAGTGATTAAAAGCCAAGGGGAGTCTAGCTTTCCTGGTTGGTTATCTCTTCAGAAGAAGAAAGGCAGAACACAAAATAGCATAAGATGAGACAACTAAGAGCTGAAATCTTAATATGACTCTACAAGGAATGAGAGTAACACTACTTTGCCTTGACCTAGAGATAAACATAGTGGACTCTTGGCTGCCTGAAAGGAAAGCATTCCTCTACTGCAACCTGGTTAGACATCCCATTGAGTTACCCCTCATCCATGATGAGCAAGCCCACAGCTTTAGCTGTTCCTCTGGATCATGCTAGATCGAGGAAGTAGCTGATGGCATCCCCTAAGGTATTTCAAGAAGAACAATAACCACCCCACATCTCTGGTATCTTCTTTCACTCTTCATTCTCAAAGTACATTCTTTCAATAGTTTTAAACATTGGCATTTCCCCAAATAACTCGCTTCCTCCCCATTCCTTTAGGAGAGATGACGCACTTGCTTGTGAGGGAGGTGACCTGATGCTCAGGCTCCTTCTTGTCTTGCATTAAGGTGATAAACAAAAGGTTTAAGGCTGCAGCAAACAGGCTGCAGCTTGGTATCAGCTCTCAGATGAGTCATAATTGAAAGGTGTAAAACTTCATGCACCAGCTGCTGTTTTAGCAATAAACCAGTGGGCTTCTCCAGGCACTTCGCCTGGTGACTTGAAGGCTTTCACCTGCGCAGACAGTGAGACCAGAGGACTCCTTAGGTGATTTCCTGGACGCCTTTGTATGTGGCCAGGCTTGTTAATGTGGCAACTCTGCCTTGGCCCTGCCTTCTTTCCTAATCTGGTGGTAACGTTGGCATGACAGACGCTTCTTTCAAGTACAAGTGTCTGCATCTGACGTCTCCTTAGGATTTCAACAGTGTTACGCAAACGTCTGTTCTTGTCCTAACAAGAGGTCTGAACCCGTGGCTGTTAAAGTTTGCCTGTGCTTATTTCTTGCTAGGGAGTCAGACTGGTATACTTCTTGCTCCAGGTCCAGCTCTTCTTGGTGGGAGCAGTTCAGGCATTGATATATCTGCTGGTATTTGGTGGTGGTTCAAACTGGGTCTTTCTGGGATGGCTGCATGGTGAGGGACATTCCCTAGATCAGAACAGTTAGACAATGCTGTATGTCTGCTGAAGCTGTCCTCAAGACTGTTTGTTTTACAAGCTAGAGAGCTATGTCATCTTGCTACATCAGCAGCCAAAGGTAAAATAAACGAGTGCTGGGATTTTCCCTTTTTTCCTAGCACAGTGTTTGTCTGTAACACTGCGACAGTCATAGAATCATAAAGTGGTTTGTGTTGGAAGGGACCCTAAAGACCACCTAGTTCTGCCCCAGGCAGGGACCCCTTCCACTAGAGCAGGTTGCTCCAAGCCCCTGTGTCCAACCTGGCCTTGAACACTGCCAGGGATGGGGCAGCCACAGCTTCTCTGGACACCCTGTGCCAGCGCCTCAGCACCCTCCCAGGAAAGAGCTTCTGCCCAAGAGCTCATCTCAGTTTCCCCTCTGGCAGGTTAAAGCCTTGTCCTATCACTATTTCACTCTCCAGACTTCCTTTTCCTGACCCTCACTGGTGGTTCAGCTGCAGTTTCCCTCTGCTCCTGGGAATCAGACAGAGAACTGCAGGTCCCTGGGGAAAAAATGGTGGGAGATACCAACCGCTCCTTCCCCCTGCTGTGTCTGGGTCTGCTGGCAATGGCAGTATCTATTTGCAGTGAGGTTTGGGATTGGAGTCTGACATCTGAATAATCAGAGCCTCCATCTATCTACATGTATGTTGCACATCAGTGTCTGCTTGTGCAAAATGATCCTTCGGCTGATTCTAGAGGCTGTTGGTTTACCAGTCTCTGGATTCCTGTATTCTTGCAGTTGTAGCTTTCCTCCCTTCTTCTTTTTTTTGTACCTCTTATGAATAGGAGGGTTTGGCTCTCCAGGCCCTATCAGGCTGGAGAGCCTGGCATCCCCCCCCAGAGATGTGAATTAAGGATTGAGTTTGTAATAACAAAACAGCACAGCAATGCCTTGTGCAGCAGAGATGAAATGGCTGTTTTGTGTGCTGGAGGCTTGTAGCTGACAGCTTGCTCAGCCTGGGGATGCCTTTTATTCCAAACCAAAGTAAAAATGAATGTCAAAGCCTTTGTAAGCTGCTGCTGTGACTGAATGAGGTACTTTGTCCTCAGAAATGTTCCCCTGGACTTGTGTGCACCACGAGTTGTCACAGTCCCTGAAGAATCAAACTTGATTGAGCCTCCAGCACTGTCTGCATCCAGATCTTGTCACTTGGAGATCTATCGTAGTCTCTGCACAGGGTATTAGAAGTAGGCTAATAACTATGGAGGAGATGCTCTTAGCTGCTTTCCCCTAAAGGAAGCAGGTTTTATGTAATGGTACCACGTGTCCTTTCTTTCACAACCAACTACAGCCAGACTTGATGGATGATTTCAAAGCCTTTTACAAGCCTAAAAGGAAAGAGATGCAAAAAGGGAAATAACTAACTAGCATCTCTGCTAAAGGAGTTTGCTTGTGCTACAGTGGATGCTGAGGAATCCACCTGTGATTTTGATTCCAGGGGTAAATCTGAGTCACTGACTTTTGTTCTGCTTCTCAAGGAAACACTTGTTTATGCTGTGTTAGTCTCACATACTAGAGTCCTGCTCAACTTGGACTATGTAGCCACTTCTAACTAGCCCCCCTTCTAATTCCTTGGTGTAGTAGAGGGTTGGAGGCCACCCTTTGAGTGTTCAGAGCACTGCAGTCTCATTAATATTTCATTATTAAATAAAAGCATTATTAAATAATGCTTTGCTGGATGGAGAATGGTTGTATTAAACTTTTATTCTGACAAACTCTTTAACTCTGTACAGTTGAACCTTTTTCCCTTGGCTGTCACTTGATGATGAATGATGGTTCATGACAGCATAACAAAACTGGCTTACAGTGTAGCATAGCTGACGTGAGGTGGGTGACAAGCTACGCTGGCAGTGGGTGCAATCCTCCCCCAAATCTTATTCACTCTGATCTTGCAGCATGTGCACAAAGCAGTTGTGCAATTAGGTTTAAGTATATTTACTTGCAGGAAAAGCAAGCTGTTTGGAAGAAGGATATTTTGGTGGACACTCAGCTATGCTTCTGTTGCTTCAGGAAAGCAGGATACATCCAGGTTCTTTAAGACCTGAGAGCAGATGCATGAGGCTGAGAGACTCTCGAGGTTTGAGAGGGCTTGCTGATGCCTCCTGAAGCAAAGTCTGTGTGTACACACAAAACCCATAAACATCATGTGGCTGAGCTGAGAGTTGAACCTTCCCCAGTGTTGGTGTCAACCAGTTTCTCAACTTGTTAGGGCAATATCAGTTTGTGTAAGAAAAAGTGGATGTGGGTGAGGTCATTCTGAAGACTAAGATAACTTCTTGTGATTAGGATGCTAAAATGGGTAACAGCGCCCTTCTAAGAAACAAGAAAGCAAAGGAAGAGCTCTGCAGCTGCCTATCCTGCGAGACAATGTGCCTTCAGGCGTTTACTGCACAAGCACAGAGGAAGTGACAGTGTCACTTAGAGTGTTATTTAGCTCATCTATTCATAAACCTCTTCAGCTCAAACCTGGTTAATGAGGCTATGCTAAAACATGGCTGGAGGGAAGGGACCTGGTAGCTGCTGCTCAATCCTTTTCCAGTAAGGAAAAGGTGGTGATGAGCTGCAGTGATTCATATTGGGATGAGAGGATGGATGTAAGATTGTTCTTCATGTCAAGTATGAAGCTATTGGGTCTGGGCAGAGCTGCACTTGATCTTTGTGGTTGAAGTGGGAGAAATGTGACATACCTGGGGAACTTATGTTGGACTCATTAAAGCTTATTTAGAAGGCTCTTAATTCAGTATATAAAAATCTGACCTTTGAGGATGGGATTGGGATTCTTAGGAAAGAATCTGCTATAAAGCTTCAGGAGCTCCTGAGGAAGCATTTTGTGGGGAAAAGCCTGTGGAGTGACAGCAGTATCCCAACTACTCCCTGTGGTTGGAAAGCCAAGAGATCATCATCTTAATTGGATGACACCCATTCTCTAGCTTGATATCGTCAGGTTTGGAGGGTGTCCTCCTTACCTTTCTGCTTGTCTCGTTATTACTCTTAAGCTTACAAGAATTCAAAGCAGTTTTGCTGTGCCCAGCAGTTGTTATAAGGATGATCTTGCAGAGTCAAAGTTGTTTGACATATTTGGGTCTGAGTTGAGACCATTAACGAGCACTTGCCTTGACAGAGGTTGGCAGAATTCAAGAAGGCAGTTCAACCTGTCTTGTGCTATAAGCACAGCCGTTTAAAGCACAGTAGGATTACAGAACTGCTAATGAGGACTCTGCCTAGGTTGGGGATCCAAAAATCCTCTTTTGTGAAAGCAATCCCATTGTAAACAATCTTTTTTAGTCTCAGTAAATAGACACTAAGTGCTGTGAAATTGCAAATGGTGAAACTGAACTGCAAGGGGTAACATTTAGGGGTAGAATCCTGTTTTGGACAGGCTTCATTACCTTTCTTCAAGGCATTAATTCCATAAAGCAGTGTAATAGATCCGTTTCTGCCTCATTTTCAGATGCTATCGTATGTTTTTATTGTGCCATGAGTAAGTTATGAAAAACTTTGTATGGATGAAAAGCTGGCAAAGGCTAGAAAAACAAAATGAAAGCATATAAAGTTGACCTTCTTAAGAGTGTGGGCTGAGGGAAGGGGAAGAAAGAGCTGCTGAGGTCAGAGCTGAAGGTTAAGTTTGCGTTAAGTTGTGTACCTCTAGTTCCTTACACTTCCAACATAAACCTCAAAACACTTGACAGGATTCTTCCTCTTCAGCTCAAAAATGACACTGCATAAATTGAGGAAACCCAGTCTCTACAGAAAGAGGTGGTATGTTACTTTTGGTCACAGGTACATTTTCTGCTTTAAAGATCTGGTATGTCATAAATTAGAAGCAGGTATACTTGGCTTTCACCAGCAAAAGGTGAAATGCTTAAATACTGCAGTTAACTCTTTGCAGTTGCACTAGAGTCTCATTTTAAGCATGAGAAGTCACAGTTGAGTGTTAGCAGACTTTGCTTGAAGCTGCTTTGAAGGAAGAAAAGATTGGAGTTTTGGCTCCTCGTGAAGCCTGAACCACACAAGCAAGACTGCTTGAAACTTGTGCGTATGTCATTGATGTAAGCTTTGAACTGGAGACGCATCCTTCATCTTAATGTTCTTGACATCAGACAGCCAGGTATTTCACTGGGTAATTGTATTTATAATCTTTGCTCCCTGCATAGCTCGTGTACAATGTACAACTGGTTTCTGTCTTTGGGTACTGCGTAGACCCCCTCACTAGAGGTGGCAATCTCTGGAGCAATCTATGATGCTAAAATCCTAGGATGGTTTGGGTTGTAAAGGACCTTAAGATCATTCAGTTCTAACCCCCTGCCATGGGGTTAGGCACTTCCCATTAGGACATGTCGCCCAAGCCTCTGTCCAACCTGGCTTTGAACGCTGCCAGGGATGGAGCATTTGCAACTTCCTTGGGCAGTCCTCTGTTGTTGACTCCATGCAGGAAGATGTGACCATAGCTCATCTCTGTTCCAGAACATAAAGACAAAGTGAATACTAATCAGACATGAGGTTCTACAAATGTGAAGCAAGGCTTAACAAACAGCACTGCTTCGGATCTGTTTCCCTTGAGCATAATGCCCAACACTCAACTTCATGCCAAGCTCTTAAAAACGCGCAGGCCACAAAAGCAGCGCTCGGAAGCACAGCATAATGGGACTAATGCTGTATGTTTTATGGTTGGATAATTAAAGACTGACTTACCCTCTTTCCCTCACAAAATAAGAAAAACTTGCAGAAGCTAATTCCTGCCTGCTACTGTGAAAGTGTTTCTCAGTGTGCCTCTGGCAGTAGCCTTGTCCATCACAAGGTTTGTGTTTCCAGAGCTGCCGGGCAGGCTCTGCTCCTTAAAACCTTGAACAGCAAAGGGTTTTTCCAGTTGAGCAGCACTGCATGTGCACAATGTACTTTGGCCAACAGCTATCCTGACAAGGAGAAGGGGTGAAGTGGGGATCCCCCAATGATACAGAAAGGCATGTTCTGTGGTGGAGCTAGTAGAGGACTTCTTACTGCATTCATCCAACACTATCTGTTGTCACAACTCCGGTCTTCCCAAGCTGCTACCTTGGCCTGCTGGCTTCAAACCTGGGGTTTGAATCTCCTTCAGTCACCAATTATCTTGTTACATCTCCTGCTGCTGCATATTTTCTCTTCTTTTATTTTACTGGCCCCTATTCTTCTCTTTGCCCCATACCTGCTTCCAATTTTACTCAGCAAAGCCAAAACCCTTGAGTCTTAAATTCTAATGTCTAAGGGTTGTTGAGCATATGCAATTTAGTTGCTTTTCCTTCTCCCCTCAAAAGGCTTATAATTTGCCTGGGCTTTGGCGATGACAAAAATTAAATTGGACACACAAAGCCATCCCGTGCTCATTAAAGTCCCAGTTCTAAATCATGGGTCCAAGGCTTTTCAGAGAGGAAAAAAAGTCACCAGAAATTGAACAAAACAATGTGTTTATTCCCATGCTGCTTTCTGAGAAGCAGTTGAATTCACATGTTCCAAAGCAACTCTGCCCGAGGCAGACCCGTCTAGCATGCAAACTCCTATCCTGAACAGCCAGGACTTGGTGAATTTATAAGCAACTGAAAACAGTACTGGGAAGGGTTAGGCAGCATTAATAATATTGTCTAAAGATACAGTTCTGGGAGGAGGGTTATCTCTTTTAAAAGTGTCCTTTTAGAAATACAAATAAGAAAATGAAGCCCTGCTGAATTCCCATAAGAACACGAAGGATTCGGTTCAGACTTGCCACACGCTTGTGCAGACCTCCACAGACCCCACATCATTCCTGTTTGAACAGCCCAGTATTCTTGAATCCACCACAATAGCACAAAAGACAAATGGAAGCGATTGTGTGCTTGCAAAGTCTCTTTTCTTTAATGGATGCATTTCAGGGGTCATGGGCCATGTGGCCCTCCCTTAGATATACAATCAGGCCCTGAAAGAACATTGTCTGCTGGAGAACTTCCTCTGACACACCACCCTGCTGAAACAGCATGACAACAGCCGTGGTTCATTTTTCAAAGAGCTGCATTCAGCCAACTTTGTAATTAGGACAATGAGGAATACGTATCTCTAAAGCAGAGTGTCTTTTAATAGTTGATTTATTTTTAAGAATGGGCGTGATTCAACGACTTCTTAAAAACTTCTTCATCTCCTACTGTCTGTATCTTAAGGAATAAGCCTGGTGTTGATCTAGTGATTCTGTAAATGGGAAGCTGGAGTTGGGTGACTTCACTGTTTTGAATGTGTTTTATCAATGTTATCCCAGTGTCTGGGTTCTCAAGACTTGCTCCTTGGCCTCTCTGTTACTGGCAGTCTCACAGTGTGTTCCTCTGACCTATTGAGGCAATGGAGATGTTTCCTGCGAGAGGTTAGTGGCATTTGTGAAGTCTGACATCGGTGTGTGAGCTCTGAGATAGCCGGCATGAATGCCTCTGTGTTAAGATGGGGCTGTGCTCCCCCAGTTTTGGAGGTTGAAGGGGAGAAAAGAGCTGAATATTCTGGGGTTTTTCCTGCCTGGCTAGGAGGTTATGGTGTGGTATTTGGTGCTTCACAGTGGGCTTTGAGAGAATGAGTTTAAGTCTTTATTTCCATTTGTTTGGCCATCATGTATGTGAAGGCTGCAGCATGTGGGCAACTTCCATAGTCCAGACTCCCCGCAGGCACTTGAGAATCCTTGCTGTCTCTCTGCCTGGATGGGAAAGAATGAAGAAATAGTAGCTGTGATGTTTGATGAGGGGTTCTCTTCAGTCCTTGCCGCTTTTTTACTGCCATATCTATAGTACTGGAGTATGAGGGACCTCTGCCTAGATCCTCTTCTATGCCAAGGCTTTGTGCCCTCCTGTTTCCTTGCTAGAAGGTGCTGATGTGTGAGTAATCCTTTTATACAACACCCCTAGACTCCTTTTCCCAGGCCTGAATCATACTGGCAAACAGGGCATAGTGCTGTCAACAGGACTGGACATTGGGTTTTGCAGTAGGGAAGATGAGCTGCAATGGGTGATCTGGTCTTGAACAAATGGTCTTGAGGCTTATGTCAATTCAGCTGCTTTGGTCCCCATCAAAACTGTCCCTCAATGCTCCCTGAAGCTTTGGCTGTTTGGGTACTGTAGTCAGGCTATCACTGTGTACAACTGCTGTCTTTAAAGCTGAAGGCCTACATCTCCTCCTAAGTGCATGAGGCTATTTTTTGCCTTCCTCTGTACTTCTCAAGCTTTTCAAGCTCTGAGCCTTAGAAGCAGTTGAGTGTTTAACATGTAACCTGGGATGAACATGGGTGCCAAGCCTGGAGATGAACAAAGTTGACCGTCCCTTCCTCCACCCCACTAACTGGTCGCTTCAAATTCAAGCTCACTTGTTGATGGAAACTTAAATTGCTCTTGGCTTTTTGGGGAGCTGGGTATCTCCCTGACCAGTCTTTGAAGGGTCTTGCTTTTAATAGTGTTCCTTAGTGCTTGGCATGGGCAAACAGCACTGAACTCCCAACAGAGCTCCATGGTAACAAGCAATGGGATTAACAAGAGAAACAGCCAGTTCTCCTGCTCACTAGCTCTTATAAAATAGTCTTGCAGCTGGAGGAGCACATGCCTGGCTCAGGTGTGACCTGGGTTCAAACTGAAGTAGCAACTACCACTGCTTTGCGGACCCACAACCCAAGTATTGTTCTAATAGGCCCTTGTTCTGCAGGGCTCTTCTGGAGCTGGAGTAAGTTCAGAAAGGGTTCAAGAAAGAGCAGGCTGTAAGCACAGTGATAGGCATCCATTTCACATGCACTCCAGGTATTGCTGGCTCCTCTGCACCAGAATAGCTAGAAAAACCAACTCTTTGATTTGGATTTCAGCATGACCATCTTAAGCGTCTTGCTATTAGTGTGGGATGGGGAGCAAGCAGGATAATGAAACTGAATTTTCCTAAAGCCACAGGATTTTCATTTCTAATCAGAAGGTGGTAATAGTTGGCAAGTGTTGGTGAGGATTTGTTTTATCAATCTCCTCTAACTGTCAAATGTCCTAACAGCACGTCTTGTACTCTTGAAGCTAAGTGGTTTACCAGTAGTCTAAGTTCATGTGTATGAGTGCCACCTAGACAAGCTTCAACTGCTGTGCTGAGAGATTTCCCCTATGTATAGACTACCTGAAGGTGAAGACCAACAGGTTGGAGGAGACCAGTTTTCGTCTACTGGAAAGGCTGTTCAGTGCCTAGAAACTGGCTAGGACTTAAGCTGACCAGGCAACACAAGAGCTATCCCTAGATGACAGGTTTTGGAGGCTTTCTGCTGACAGTGCATTGGAAATGTTTTGTTGCTTCAACCTTTAACCCTCCCAAAGGAAAGAAGTCCTCGTGCTCTTACCTACCACATGAGAGCTGTATGAATAGAATCTAATAGGAAAAAAGGGCCACAAGGGCACAGCAACCAGGTACTGAAATTGCAGCCTGGATTTGGAGTAAATGTTGTAGGAGGGTTTTGAGAAGGGTTTGGGCATCAGTTTCCATCACTGACAGGTATTAAACTTGGGAATCTGCAACTGCTTGGTCACTGAGCAACCTTAGCTCAAATTTGAGAGCATGTCCCAGATGGAAGAGTGTGGATGCTGGTGGAAAGGGAAACTGTTGGAAGCCATTCACCCCCTTGGTGGGCCTGACATGTAGGGAATCAGTGTGGTACATCTGGCCATGTTCCCATCTTGCGTGGCAGTATGGGGAGGAGGAAGAGGTCAAGAATAAGTGTGGGCAAGGAAAGGACTGTTTGTGTCCATTACACAGAGGTGGAGGAATGATCTTGAACGTTGACTTTCTGTTGGCAACAGCAGAATTCAGTCGCTGATTTTTGTTCTTGTTCAATAGCTTTTGTTCATGCAGAGCAGAGAAGCAGTTAAACCTGAATGATGGGAGAGCTGCTGCTGCAGCATTAATCACTTCTTTCTGACGAGTTAGGGTTTTCCTATTCTTTGTTATTTCTGCTAATGAAGATCTCTAGTGCTGACTGAAGAGCTGTAGCAACCCAGAGTACTGATCCCCACTGCCTTTTGTTTCAACGTATGTATGGCTCCCATCTTTCTGATTAGGGGAGGAAAACTCAACAGATAAGGTACCTCTGCTGGAAATGTGCTTGGAAGAAAGACCCTTTCTTTATGAGCAACTTAAATGATTTTTTTTTTCCTGCTGAATTATCTTGGCTTTTATTAAAATGGCTTTTTTTTTTTTTTAAGTACTTCATGATGGCACTTAGATAACACTTTATGTCTCAAAAGTACTGAGTGTGCATTAAATTCTACTGTAGCTATTAGGAAATAAAGCTCTTGGCTATTGGCAGAAAATGAATGTGATGCTACTGTATTGGAGTCATTTACTACCTAAAATAGTAAAAGACGGGGGTCTGGCAGACAGTTATGTAGCCCAAATGTGACACACATAGCTAGTAAGGAGACCAATACAGACGGGTATGGGAAGACTGAAATGATGAGCACTAATTCTCTGAGGCAGTTTGCTATTAACATGACTATTTCTTTGAGTAATTTTCAGCTGTAGCTCTTGTCTCACTCTTCTACATGGGCATATTAAATGGTACATGGTGTACCAGGGACTGAGAAATGTACTACAGGGAAGGGACATACCTGCACTGTGATGTGGCTTCTTCCCCCAGCAGATAAGGGTTTATAACCGGGATTGTCAAAATACAAAGATAGGGACTGGCTGGTTGAGGATGTTACTGGTTTTGCTCAAGTTGCTTTTAAATAAGCAAAAGGGTTTTTTTTTCTTAAGCAAACCTTCTTTACAGGGCGGAAGAGAAGATGTCTTAAAACAACAAGGTTCTTGGCTTAACTAGCATAGTCAGCAGTTCATCAGCACTGCATATTTGTGGGTGATAGCTCCTTTCTCCTGAAGGAAGGAAGGTATGGGTAGTGACTACACATCTTGGTTTTGGTTTTAATTCATAGATGTCACTTTATCCTTTTTCTCAGTTGATGCTTGTGTCTTGTTAACTTGGTTTATCCTTTTCCCTCTTGGAAAACTATCTTCAGTTCCTTTAGCAAGCTGAAAACCATATTCATCATTAATTCTTATTGTATTTTTGTGTTTACCTGCATATATCAAGTGTACCTCGTTCCTGTTGCTGATTTCTGTGGAGGCACTACAGGCCTGTATGTCCCTCTGCTGCTTTTCTAGCTGCTATCAGTTGAAAGTAGGAATTCAGCTCTCTTCATGCTGACAGATACATCAGTAAGTTGTCATTTTCCTTCAGAACTGAGAATCTCTCTGATGTGTGGAGCTGGGTATCAGCCTGAGCTCAGTGTAGCTTACCCTTCTGTGGCACCCTCTTCATCACTGAATGCCCCAACCCTCCTGTTCAACTCTTCCAGGGTATCCTGTGTGCCGTGGGTCTCCTGCATCTTCTTCACTAAGACAGCTTTTGTCCACTCCAATTTGCACCTCCTGGAAGGTGGATTCCTTACTGATCTAGATGTGGTTATATGCACAAGCATCTGCTTATGGTGTTTCAATCTTGCTATACCTGGAAGGCTGGTTAATCATGACATCCCTGATGTAAACAGCTCCTTTAAGAGCTGGGCTAGTGCTCATCAGGAGTGGTACTTGGCTCTGAAAACAAAGCAGTTGGAAGCTGAACCTCTTAAGAAAGCCTAATTGCATAAAAATAGGAGTAGATTTGCTTTCGCTGTCTAAAGGCAATAGGTGACAGCTCTAGTTCAAATTAATCAGAGTCTGTGCATGGGTCATCAAGGAAGAGTGTATTCCAAGTTCAACAGAAGCTCTTTAGAGGATTGGGGTCTCTACAACACAAATGTTTCCCCATGAGGCAGAGGAAATGGTGTCCTGTAGAAAAATGCATTTGCAAAAGTTCTACTAGAGATCCTGGTCTAGGAAATGGGGGACTTCATCCATGCTCAAATTGCAGCTGTGGGGGCTCTGGTGGAACATGGTTCTCATTCTATGCCATATGGATTGATCCTGTTGTGTTAATGCTGGACTGTTGCCTTCTGTATCTGAAGGAGGCCTATAAGGATGCTGGGGAGGGACCCTTCATCAGGGACTGTAGTGATAGGACAAAGGGTGATGGGCTCAAACTGAAACAGGGGAAGTTTAGGTTAGATATAAGGAAGAAGCTCTTTACTGTGAGGGTGGTGAGACACTAGCACAGGTTGCCCAGGGTGGTTGTGAATGTTCCATCCCTGGCAGTGTTCAGGACCAGGTTGGATGGAGTCTTGGGTGACATATTTTAGTGCGTGGTGTCTCTGCTCACGGCAAGGGGGTTGGAACTAGATGATGTTAAGATCCTTTCCAACCCTAACTATTCTATGATTCTGTGCAGGTACTGTATGGAGCAGTGCAAAGACTCTTGGAGGAGAAGAGATCTGTGGATGTATCTCTTAACTTGACTCAATTCTTTCATCTGCATGTGAACTTTGAGTGGAGAGTATTCACATGCCATGAATGCACCATGGTCACTTGGTGTCTCCAGTTTTGCAGGTGAAAGAATCTGAGAACAACATCTTTTTGGAAGAGTCTTTAAGGATACACTGATACAACATTTGGATATTCATCCATGGAGGCGGGTTGTGTGTCTTGGAGAAGAAGGCAAGTTTGCTTGCTTGCTTGGATGACTGCTTGACCACCACTTGCAGTGTGAAATATGAATTTGGAGAGCAGCTAACAGAGTGGCTCCAGTGACTGCAGGCACATGTGGAGTGGGGCAGGCTCTCTCCAATGCTTATTTAATGACTCTGTTTTAAAGGTTGAATGCAGAAGCACAGCTATGCGTGCTCATCCTCTGTAACCCTTGCAAGGCCTTTGACTGTTCAGTTCTCACTAGATTTTAAGTTTAAGTTATACCAAGTGGGCTTGTGCAAAAGAATTGGGGGGAACATTGAAAATAGCATCCTGGGAAGTCCCGGAGATGCAGTACTGCAAGTTTGGCCTTTTCACTTCTGATAGGTTTTGGAGGCTTTTGAAGCCTTTGCTTGAAGTGTATAAAAGTAAAGAGTATTGTTCTTTATCTCCATGGAGGAAGAAGGAGCTACCTTGACCCCCACTGTAACAAGCCATCCATCAGCTTTTCACACAGCAGAGAAGGGGTGATGGGGTATGCTCTACCTGACTGATCAAATGGAAGGGCAGCATTAAATACATCTGTAATACAGCTTCAGATAAAACATCCTGTATGAACATGGGTTTAGCTGCATTTATAGTCCAACTGAGAGCCAGCCTGGCACTGACAGCTTGAAAATGAATCTATAGTAGGAGGTTTTGGTATGCTGTTTTATTATTAATAAGTAAAATTGGTCTTCTCTATCCAAGCACTAGCAAAAGCAGAGCAGGAGATTAAAAGAAGTTAATACCCACCCCGTTTTGCCTGAAAACCTCTTAGAAAATACAGTTCTGCATGATAGATTGAATTATTTACAAGTCTTTCACTGCAGATTGGATGGGAAGAATAAAACATCTGAACTCTTCTGCACAAACTGTGCACAATCCAGAGCACTCAGCTGCAGGTCCATGGATGCCCTTAACATGGAAAGGGCAATAATGTCCACAAGCCCCGTGACTGTGGCTGCCCCATCCCTGGCAGTGTTCAAGGGCAGGTTGGACCCAGGGGCTTGGAGCAACCTGCTCTAGTGGAAGGTGTCCCTGCCCGTGGCAGGGGTTGGAGCTAGAGTGCCGTTATGCCGCCTTCCAACACAAATCAGGCTGCGATTCCAGGATGTGATTCTATGATGCTCCCTCCATAAAGGTAGGTTTAGAAGTTTGAAGTTAAACCCATTCTAGTTGTTCTAGTCGCTCGTATCTGAAGTAACAACGTTTCCAAAGTCAGGAAGCAAGGATGCTTGTGAGGTTTACTTATTAGGGTACTGTGATGTTAATAAGTTTTGTGTTTAAATGGCCACTAGTGATGATCTTAATGAGGGTGTTTGAAATTGCCAGTGGGAAAGTATGAGGCAGTTGCTGTTTAAAGCAACATCCTAATATCTGCTTGTATTACCAGGCATTATACTAATATAGAAATACTGGTATCATCTGAGCATTTGAAATTAAATTTGCCTTAAGGGTCCCCTCAAGGTAAGGCCATATATCTATTACATAGTACTCAAACCATCCTGTCTAAGGTATCCAAAATTCCCTGTGGGTTAACCAAGCTTTTGGCTCATCCCGTGTATCATTGCAGCAAGAATCTACCTACCAAAACCAGCCTGATCCACTTAAATCAGCTCTTCCCTCAATGTCATTGGCCATTTTGGGCCCTTCTCTTGAATAATACACATGGCCTTCTGGTCCCTCATCTTCTGGAGAAGCTGTGAAAGAAGGGATCATCTTTGTGGCTTGTAGCGGTGTTCCCTGTTTTCCTCTCCTCTGGCTTTGGGATGCTCTGTTCTGCCTGTGAGCATTCCTCACCTGCAAAACGAGGGAGGATGACTGCATTAAGGAACATTTACCTGTACCAGGACATCTCCTTCACAAAGTATAAGAGGGATGAGCTGTCTGTGGTTGCACATCTTGCATGAGCCTTCGGTTAACTAATGCACCCAGATGTGTTAGCCTAGAGGATTCCTTCCATCTCTGGCAGTGGCGTTTGTTTCAAACCAAATGAACTCTGAGAAGAAGTGCAAAACAACTCTTTGAAGTTAAAGCTTCTTAAACTTAAAGCACTGCTAAAGTCATGCTGGGTTGCGAGATAGGCCTGAGTTTGCAAAACACCCCCCCCTCCCAAGGAGACTTCCATGTGAGTAATTTCTGCCTATTAAAAAGCTGAAGTTAACCCCTGGGATAACACCCCACGTTACAACCAGAGAACAAATTTATCTCTTTCTAAGGCACTGAGTGTTTAGTTCCTACAGACTCTCTCCCCTGGGACACAGCTTGACAAGTTATAGCAGATCTGAGAGTTTTTTGAACTCCAGCAGCTCTTTCTGGCCCAAAGTCCAGTTTCACATCTGACAAACTTCTAACTAGGAGTGTGTGAAAAAAGATCCAGAACTTATCCATCCTCAATCCAAAAGGGCCAGGAGTTCAGGCCCACTTTGGAGGGCTTTTAGTCAAGCAATCTTGCTTTGTGGGCTCCACGGCCAAATCATACTAGCCTGTAGGCTAAGGTGGTGTCGTAGAGGCGGCATGAGAAGTGGCTGTGATAATGATGTGTGAGGTTGGCAAGGTTGCAGTGGCTGAATCCTGTGAGATTACACACATAAAACTTTGCTATGAAGCAACAGATGTCACAGCAAGGCCAAGAGGAATGCTAGCCAGAACTGAGCAGAGCAGACCATACGTACCTAGTCTGGACTTTGCTCCATTGGCTTACAAAAACATGGCTGTTGTATGGTGGTTGGGGTTCCTCCTCACGCTGTCCTTGGTTCTTCTGACTGTACAAACATGCCATCCCCAGAAAAGCCTCTGACACTCAAAGGCACTCATGCTGGGAGATGTCAGCTCTCTAAAATATTCTTTTAGGGGGGAAAAAAAGCAGAACTCAGCAATTAAGTTCAGTCCAATTCAAGATGTGCAGAGCAGGAATCCTATGGTGCAGGACAAAGCAGGACATGCTGTGTTGTGTATTCTGCTGGGGTTTCCTTTCTTATTAAATGACTTGACAGAAGGAAGCCATAACCCACTCTGTGTTCCCTCTTTGTCTGGAAGAGTTAACTTTGCAGCACAGAAACAATCCAGCACAACAGAATGGCTGCATGGAGAGTAGCATAGCAATCCGTTTGCTAAATGGTGGGTTTGCAGAGTGCCTCTATCTAAAAGGGAACTCTTATGCTACTGTGAGGGTCTTTTAGATGTAGCAAAGTCTGTTTTGACTAACTCAAGACACTGACAGTGTGTGACCTTGCTACAGACTGCATTAAAGTGCTGCTACCTTTTGAAATTACTTTAGTCATCAGCTTGGTTTTGGCCGCCCCAGGAGCAAGGGTCTGTGTGCCAGGATGGAGTGGGCAGGGGGAGCTGGATGTGGAATGCTTGTCACTAAGAAAGTGAGGGAGCAAAACAGACTGCATTATGGTTCCTACCCCTAGAAAAAACACCCTCAGGTTGTCAAAGCATTCTGGTTTTCCTTGGAGACATTGCCAAGAGGAAAATAACCAGACAGATTATCTGGCTTTACCTAGAGAAGTGAAACACCAGTGGAGATGGATGAGGACCCATTCAGAGGCAAGGGTATAAGCAGGGGTCAAGAAAGATGTTAGTAGCTCTGATGTCCCTTCTTAAGGAGAGGAGGAAAAGCTTTATATTGGGTTTACATGGCAAGGTTTTGGTAGTGGGAGGGCTACAGGGGTGCCAGAAGCTTCCCCTGTGTTCAATGGAGCCAATGCCAGCCAGCTTGAAGACAGACCCACCACTAGCCAAGGCTGAGCCCATCAGTCACAATGGTAGAACCTCTGGGATAATGGATTTAAGGGGAAAGAAAACTGTGCAATGGCAACTACAGCTGGAGAAGAGAGGAGTGAGAACATGTGAGAGGAACAGCCCTGCAGAGCCCATGATCAGTGCAGAAGGTGCTACAGGGGCCGGAGCAGAGGTTCCTCTACAGCCTGTGGTGCAGACCACAGTAAGGCAGGCTGTGCCCATGGAGGTCGCATGAAGGTGTGTTAAGATTTGGGTTTATTTCTCATTACCTTACTCTGCCTTGGTAGGGAATAAATTAGGCTCATTTCCCTAAGCCCGGTATATTTTGTTTGCGATGGTAATTGGAAAGTGGTCTCTTCCCTGTCCTTATCTCGACCCATGAGTCTTTCAGTGTATTTTTCTCCTGCCTGCCCAGCTCATGAGGACAGTGACAGAGTGGCTTTGGTGGGCACCTGGCATCCAGCCTTGGTCAATACACTACACAGCCCAAATGACTTCAGGTGCAAACTTAAACAGGGGAGATGAAGGTTGGATATAAGGAAGAAATTCTTTGCTGTGAATGATGAGGCGCTGGCACAGGGTGCCCAGAGAAGCTGTGGCTGCCCCATCCCTGGCAGTGTTCAAGGGCAGGTTGGACACAGGGGCTTGGAGCAACCTGCTCTAGTGGAAGGTGTCCCTGCCCGGGGCAGGGGTTGGAGCTGGAGGAGCTTTAAGGTCCTTTCCAACACAAACTGTTCCATGATTCTATGACTCTTCCAAGGTCAGCTAGTGCAGTGATGCTGAGCTGAAGGCTACAGAAATTGAGGAATTGGGACAGCAATTTCAAATGATGAACTGGCTGCAGAAACTTTTCAGCAGAGATCTTGCTTTTGGCTGCATCAGGTTAGATCTCTTTGGAGATTGCCAGATTGCTTTTATTGAGCACCTTAAAGCCTGTTACAGATGTTCTGCTGAGTTTAAGCATGTTACATTCACTTTGTGTGCCTCTGGCTAGCTGGAAACCTCGAGAGCAGGCTTTGCAGGCCTGCTGCCTGCTCCTTTAATACTTCTAAGAACCGAATGCTGCAAGCAGAGTTGTGCTTGTGCTGGGAATGTTGTGACACTCAGAAGTGACACCCTTAATTGGGCTCTGCCTTGTAGACAAACTTGTCCAGTAACAAAACACAGCATTTCTTGCACATGATTCTGAACTTTTTCAGTTATTATAATTATTATTATTCCCCCCATCCCCTTGAGCCAGGAAACTTGAAGTGAATGTGCTGTTCTCGGCTGTACTTTTCCTCCCTGCTGCTCCTGGTAGGAGTAGCCTTTGTCCGAGAAATAGCCCCTCTGAGGGCAATAAAGGAATAGGGATGAAGGTGCCAGGCTTATCCAAGTGAGAGATGAGCCACAGGGCATTGAGAACATGAGGAAGGATCACCCAGATGCATGGCTGGGACTGGAGACACCTCAATTTTGCTCCTGTTGCTCTATTCCCTTCTTGAATTTGGGCACGTGGCTTTATCTCTGCCTCAATCTCCTCCAAACCTTTCCTCTTTGAAAGGGAGTAAGGGGAAGCCCATGCAGGAGCTGGGGCACCTCAGGAGATGCTGAAAGGATGAGCCGCTTTTGGACACTATTATCTGCTCCTGTGGCTTTGTTCCCAGTGCCCAAGCACAGCCCCTGGGGCTGTCCCTGGACATGGGTAATTGTTAGAAGCTGAGACAAAACATGGCCAGCACAAACAGCTTCCTTGGGCGGCTGAGCCAGGAAGCTGCTGAGTGAGCGCTTCCCTTCGGAGCTCCTTCCGGAGGCAGGGGGTCTTCCTGCCTGGGGATGCCAGCCCTTTCCCGGCTATATTTGGAGGATCCGTGCAGCACAGCTCTGTGTAACTCTTGCTGCATCAGTCCAGCTTTGGGCTGCTGCGGCGGAGAGGAGAAAACCTCACTTGTGGGTTACGATGAAGCAGCAGGTCTGCAGGAGGCAAGGTGGTTGTGAGTGGTGGAATAGCCCGTGGCCATGGTCTGGCTTCCTCCAGCAGAGGTGGTGGTGGCAGGGCTGATACCTTCATCCATGTGTCTTGGGCATTGAATGCCTATATCCCAAGGAGGTGAGAAAAGGCTTGGGGATTGCATTCCTCTGTAAATATGACTACCACTGATTCTGTTATCCCCATGGCATTGCTTCAGAGTACAGTAAAGTACTGTGATAGTCCAGGTAGCAATCATCAGGTAGCAAACTAGCACTGATTTTTGGATGGAGAGGCTGGAGGCAAGGTTATCCATAGGAAATCTACTCAGCTTGTGTCTTTCTGCCTCCCCCTTGGGATAAGAGGTCCTGATAGAGCTGTGAAGCAGATGGTGAGATCATGTCCTAGTGCAAGTTGGTTCTTACTGCTTTCAGACTCACTATTAGTGTGATGAAGTGACTTGGTTTAGTGGTGGCCTTGGCAGCGCTGGGGTAAAGGTTGGATTTAATGATCTTAAATGTCTTTTCCAACCTACTTGATTCTGTGATTCTATGATGATAAAATAGAAAACAAGATGTATCTGAGCAGTGAGCATCCTGTGGATCAAAACTGGGTGCAATGTGCTGGGGCATGCAGCCAAGGATAAAATCTCTGCCCTATAGAGCTTGCAAGGTGGATGAAGGAAGTGAAGGGCTTTAGTATACCCTGGAGAGCTCCAGTTCTTGCTGGTTCTGCAGCTTCATTCATGCTCCTAGACCAGGTACACAGGCAGCAGCTCAAGTTGGCCAAGACTGGGATTCCCAGCCCTTTCCAGCTCTCAGGAGTATGGGTTGGCCAGGAGCTGTTCATGAAAAGTACCTGGAACTCACCCAAAAATTGCTCGTCTTAAACTTATGGAGAGCTTCCAGCTCTGAGGAGCTGGCTCCAAAGCAATGCAGGTAGAAAAGGGTTGCTGTCATGTTTTCTTGTGCCAAGGAACCGAGTTCCAAGATTGTAATGGTGTTAAAGGGAGTTTCTGGCAGCCTTGGGGTCTCTTGGATACTGGAAGATATTCTGGTTATCTTGGACAGATGTGGTATCCCAAGACACTTCCCAGGGCTCCGCTACCCCTCTCACATCAGCATGATAGTCTGGCAATGGGAATACCACCCTGAGGGCTCTGTCTGCTCAAGGAATATGAAAGTCCCTGCTGTGAAGTTCAGGAATTGTACAAGACTTGTTTCTCCTGTCCTGATCCCACTCCCCAGTCACCCTGTTCTCAGGGATGGTTGATCGGAAGTATGTCTGTGTGGATCTCCCTCTAATAGAGAAGACTTTACCTGCAGGAAGCCTGCTTCAAAACGTTTTAGCTCCTTGCCATACAGAGCTACCCATTCTGTTCTTCTGGGCTGCCATGCTTTGTGCCTTCCGAAAACCTCTTCCAGATGGCTGTGATCATTGTGCAAATCACCTCGCTTTGGAGCAGAGGTGATATTGCTTCATCAAGCACCAAATTTCTGGAAGTCTTTTGTGTTAGCAGCAAGTATTCTGTTGGGATAATAACTGGATAATATAACTCCCAGCTTTAGCTCTCTGGTGCTCTCTGTTAATAAGCTATCTTCATTAAACTGTACTCCAGTGTCATTACTGGGGCGTGAGTTACAGAGGGAACTGGAACATCAACTTGTGTTATTGAGCTAAATTTGCTTAACCTACCTAAAATAGTCTGTCAAAGTTGTGTTCCTCCAGGCCACCACTAATTCTGTTTGTGTGGCTGAAGATCTGAATGACTCTGTGTGATCTAATCTCCCTTTGATTGAGGGTCTCTTGGTTACTGGAAGTGCAGTGAGAAGTTTCTGGCTTACCCAGACAATAATGGAGGAAAAGTACTGTGACCTCTGGTAGGCAAGGAGAGGCATCTTCATGTCTTTGCTTCCCTTGTTCCTCTAAACTTGGCTTGTACTCCTGTTAAATGCAGTGCTTCAAAATGCAGAGGTGCCTATGCTGCCCTTTGGCATCACTGGAAGGTCAGAAAGGTACCAAGGAGGGACAACACCAAAAATAGGTTCTGTACAAGGGAAAATACCAAGTTGCATTATCTCCAACCTGGAAGAAGTCACAAGGGAAGAGACTGAAGAGAGCAGACCAAGGTGGGAAATGAAGGTGCATTAAAGATCTAGCAAAAGGAAACTCCTCTTGTGCACTGTGCTAAGCTGTGGAGCTCCCTGCTGCAGGATTTTGGAGATGCTCAAATGCAGATGACCTAAAAGAATGAGTGAACCCTTCTATGGAAGGAACACCATAACCATAGTCAGCAGTTCCCATTGTGTTCAAAGGTAAGGTACTGATAGCAGCAGTGCTCCAGGCTTTAGTTTTCTCTGCAGAACCAAAACCTTAATGGGATGTTTGTGTGGGAAGCATGGCCAGAAACACTCACTGTGGGTGTTGTAAGGAGATGGCTGAGTCTTTAGATGTCTGCATCTTGCTTTCTTCCCCAGTTCTTACTAAGCTGTTCTTTGTTTTTGATAGGACTTGCTAAACTCTTTCCTCATAGTTCCTGTTGCTTGTTGATGATTGTAACCCTTCTTACGGGAGAAAATGTACCAGGTGAACCTCTTAGTCTTTCAGAAAGTCAGGCAATAACCTTGAATCTGGCTAGGATGGTGCTCTCAGCACTTCAGTCTGCTTTGTGGGACCAGGACACTGCTAGTTGGTGATTTCAACCTTTTTAATGAATGAGGCTGAAAGCAGTCTCAACCCACACCAGATCTAGGCAGTGATAAGCTTGGCATAGACTGAAATCAACTGCTAATTGTGCTAAACTGTTCTGAGCTGGAGCATGTACCTTGGGCAATAAGGGATAGGACTTTGGTAAGGCTATGAGCTTCTCTAGAGCTGCCAGATCTCATTTACCTTGCTTGTAGAGCTTGAAACCTGGGTGGGTTTTGGTATTGAGGCAGAACCAGCCTGTCTCTGGTGAGGACAAGAATTCCTTCTCCAATCTGCTGCTGGGGGCCAAAACCAGGGACGTGATGTTTAAGCAGGCTGCTTGGGGAGAACAGCTCATGGTGAAGACACACAAAGGTGGATAGCAAGGTCATGTCAAATCTTCAATGAGGATTTCTTAACAGGAGTGATTTATAAGAGCCTAATTTATAAGTGTGAACCAAGATGGAATAGCTTCATCCCTATCTACTGGGCACTGAATACATGTATCCCAAGGAGATGAGAAAAGGGTTGGGAAGATTGTATTACTCAGCAAATATGACCACCATTGGCTCTCAAAACTTTGTAATCCCCATGGCATTGCTTCAGGATACAATCAAGTATTTAGACTGTGATAGTTCAGGTAGCAATCATCAAAATAGCCTAAGCTAGAGGGGAGTCTTGGAGCACATGCTGATAGAAGATGGCAGGCACTTAACTGCTGTGATGTTCTCAGTGTATAATCAATAAAATACTTGTAATGGCATGCAAGCCCTCTATTCAAATGCTCTGTGGGTATCTGTTTTGTATCTCCAGGCTGAAAACAGCACTGTGCTAGAGCAGCAGCCTGCCTGAGTTGCTCCCTTCATTTGCTCTCCTCTTTTTTTATCAGCTGACAGTATTACAGCTTGTTGGTAGCTTAGTCTGACAGTGAGAGAAAGATTTGAAGGAATAAAGTTCATGTCAACCATGACTCAGGTAGGGGGAGATGAACATCTTGAAATAGCTGCATGGCCAAGGAGATGAAGTAGATGTAATGCAGCTTCCTACCTAAATGTGTTTGCATTGTTTTGGGGAGGAGCATTGCTTTTGATGTGCAACATGAGTGCTTGGCATGATTGTGTATAAAGGCAAATATACTTGCAGGAATTTTTGGCAAGATGTCTTTTATGGATCAGCATATTGGTACCTGGAAGGGGATGGAAGGTCAACTTCTTGCTGCCCTGCAGGAAGGTTACTCTGGGAAAGGCATCATTGAACCTTTCTTCTCCTAAAGCTTAGAAGAGCATGGAGTTACAGTAAACATGATCACTTAAGGATATCCTCCACAGCATCATGCATTAGTTGGCTTAATAACATCAACTCTGTGACCCCAATTCTCACTACTTCTCTGGTTCCCAGCAGGTCTCAAGTTCAAGATCTCGATGTTCAGAGACAAAATGATCTGAGGCTGGCGCTGTCTTGGGGAAAGAAAATGCTGCAAATAGAGGAGTTGTTCCTAGCTCTGAACTAAAATGTTCCTAAAATCAAACTGCTGCCTACCTCACCAGGGTGTAAAAATACTCTCCTGTGGGAATAGCAGTTCTGCAGGCCGGTCTGATCAGCTTGAATGTAGCTGCTTCTCTTCATGGCAGCAAAGCTTCTCAGGCACCAGAGGTTTTCAGATTTAAGATGCATTTTTTTCAATCTCATGTTTTCATCAGGAGAAGGAGCAAACCACTCATGCTGCCAGGAGTATTTGGCTTTATTTAGAGGCCAAGTGGCTGTTCTGTTGTGGGTGTTAAACCAGTGCAAGGGAATATTCTCTCCCTGTAATGGGTTCAAACTTAAACAGGAGAGATGAAGGTTGGATATAAGGAAGTTGCTCTTCCCTGAGAGGGTGCTGAGGCGCTGGCACAGGGTGCCCAGAGAAGCTGTGGCTGCCCCATCCCTGGCAGTGTTCAAGGCCAGGTTGGACACAGGGGCTTGGAGCAACCTGCTCTAGTGGAAGGTGTCCCTGCCCGGGGCAGGGGTTGGGACTGGATGAGCTTTACAGTCTCTTCCAACTCAAACCACTCTGATTCTAAGTCAAACCCTAGTCTTGGTGATTCTGGTGCTGAGAGATCAGAAATTACAGCAAGGCTCCTTCCCCAAGCCCATCCTTGTGGGTGCTTCAAACTGGTTGAACTCCTGTGGACTTTGACCGCACAAAAGAAAGAAAGACAACACAAGAGGAAGGTCATAGTGTTGTGATGGAGTTGCTCTCCTGACATCCTTTAATCTCTGTGTGCAATCACTTGCCATATCCTAGGACTTCAGGACCATTCCTCCTCACTGTGAGGCTGGTAAAAGGACAGGGCACGGCATATGGGAGCTCCTGAGAAGGAAATTACTGTCAAGTTACACTCTACTTTAATCTGAGTCTTTTCTACCTACTTTCTCAAGATTCCTAGCCAGGAGCCAGTCTGTCTGTGAGAGGAAACCATCTGAATGGATGACAGCATGCCAGCGCTTCTGTAGGTGGCTCTTTGAAGTCTACTTGTTATCTTCAGCTAGGGCACCCAAAAAATATCTAGCAGCGAAGGACAAGGGGTAGGTGTTGTAGGTGTTGTAATTGCAGTTGTCTGCAGAACAGGATCTGCAGCTTGACATACACAAGCCTATCACGGTGAATGACTCTGAATGCAGCTCTCAAACTGGCAAATAAGGGTTGGGACTTGTCAGGTTGGTGTATAAGTCTTGTTTCTGCTCATTGTTGGGTGAAAAGCTCTGCCTTAAGACATGTCATATAGTTCTGTAATGAAGTGGAGAATGGGGAAAGGAGAGCATGGATGTGTTATCTAAAAAAGGTAGATTAAAAAATGAAGTGATGGAGTCTTAGAGACAATAATTTGAAGCTTTCAAGCTTGGCTGGGCACTCTGTGGGTTTGGTGTTGTGCACCAAGGCTGACTGTGCTCACTGACATCCGTATGAGCTGAAATTATCTGGATGGGTTATGAGCTCTTTCCTAGGTAAGAAAATCTCTTGCCAAAGGGATTTGGTGTCTTGAGATGTTTGTGCATCTGAACATGGTTAAATAGTTGTGTGCAGTTGCAAGGCTTAAGAAATGAATCCTACATTGAACAAAGACCCCTTTGCATGTAGGGGTCTTTCCAGCGACAAGGAAACATTCTTCTGGCCCAGGATTGATGGTAAGACACTGAACTTGGAGAGAAAAAAGCCGCTTGTTTCTCTTCCACCTCTCTACTACTAAAAAACCCCAACCACACCAAACCCCCTTGTTGGCTATATCGCAGTCTTTGGGCTTGTCCAGTGTGTGCAGGAATAATGCCCTCCTAGGACAGCATGAATAGGCTGCATTTAACTGGCTTAATAGTTGAAACCTTTCCTGCTAGTGAGCCAGAATTCCCTTGCTTGGTTTTGCTTTGTTCTTTCCCAGTTCCTCTGTCTCAAAGATTGTCCTCAATTGTTTTCAGGTCAGTTTGCTGAGAAACCATAAGAATTTTATTACTTGCTCTCGGGATCCTCTTAATCTCTGCTACCAACATTGGAAGGAGTGATTCCAGCTGCAGGCTTTAAACCTACCCAACCAATGCTTTATGCCAAGCAACAGAGCTGAATTATTAAAATGCCAACTGTTAATGCTGAGCTGCTTGATTATGGATATGAATGGGACAAATGTGAGCCACAAAACAGGCACAAAATCTTGCCGTCTACCTGGAATTTTTCATGGAACAATTTCTCCTTGAAGTTTTATAGAGTGGCAAATGATTTCAAGCATCCTCAATTGGGTATCAAATGCTTAAGAGTTTCCCTTTCTCCCTTGCAAAGACTGAGAAGACACCTACAAGCCTCCAGATCACTATGTAACAGTTTATCTCTTTTACAAAAGGTTGTAGAAAAAAGACTTGACCATCTCACACTTGGATGTGATGACCATTGTAGGTCCCTTCCAGCAGCAAATAGTCTATCTCAAGAATGGCTTGTCCAACTGTTTATTCCCTCTCATGGGAAATGGAAGTGTGAGGTTGGTGTTGAAGAGGGGTAAAACCAAAAACCAACCAGTGAGGTGGTGTTTGGTTGTGGAGAAGGTGCAGATGGTTATTACCCAGCCTCAGCTACGTTGATGTGTTTCTCTGCAGATCCTTTAGGTTCCTGCAGAAGGTTTCTTCTGAAAGGAAGCTTGGTCTTGCTATTGCTTCAGATAGGAAAGCCCTGGGTTGAATGAGAAAGAAGTTGTGTTTGTGCTAATGGTGGGGTGGTGAAGCCATGCTGAACTTTACTGGTTCAACACAGGCCATGGATAGTCTGCTGTGGGATGGTGGACTGAAATGCAAGGTTAAGAAGGAAAGCCCTTAGCTTTGAGTTGACATCACCTACACTTAAAATACAGCTTCACAGCATGACCACTTGCATTAACCAACAAAGTGCAAGTGTGTGCTTGAACAAGAAAGATGGCTATTTGTAATGCTTTTGGACTCTTTCCTGCTTGGTCTTATACTTTGCCACTGTTCACAGGGGGAGTAGGTGGTAAGTCCCTGATGTCAGTAAGTCCCTGGTGATATCGACAGTCTATGGCATTTAATGCAAAAATACAATTATACAAGTTCTTAGCAGCTTCTAGAGGCATCAAGGGCTTTAGTTATCCAGTTCTCCAGGTGGTGGAAATGCTACTGGTCCAAACTAGTTTTAAGAACAAGATCTATTGAGTAGCTTGCATATTTGAGTCAAGCTTTTAACATCAGAAGAGGTTGATTTTGTTCAATATGGCAGTAGGGAGGGTAACTCTTGTCTGGAAGGTGGATTACAGTATCTTGAACTTGCTGTTGAGAGGTGCTATTAGTGTTTATAATGGAGTGACGGTGAAGTCTGTGTACCAGCATCCTAAACCATGCTAGGCAATGGTCCCTCTGCAACCACATCACTTACCTATGTGAGGAAACTCTGGCTGCATCTTCAGGCAGTGGCTCCTGCAGTCTGTTATGCCACTGATCATCAAACAGTTGATTAAGTTTTTGATTGAGAGCACTATTTTAATGGTCTGTGCTTCAGTACGTGCATACCCAGCTACTGCTTTCATGCTCTAATTAGCTCTGAAAAGCTGACTTGTAAATGGGAATATTTCCATCCTGTATCTCTAGGGCTGGAATGGGATGGAAATCTTTTATAATTCTAAAACTTAAGCTATTTTATTGGATTTTCTTATAAATGCTGCCTGGCTCTTCTGTGCTAGAACATTTCTTACCCAGGAAGGTGGTAGAGGTGGCTAACATCTCCTTAGTTCTGTAAATGACCAAAGTGCGTACGTTCATTCCTTAGTGGAGATAGGGGACTGCAAGCGAGGCAGCTCTAAGCTCATCTCTTAGCACCCCAAACCAAACTGAAGCTGCTATTAAAAGGGTTTTGTCCTATGAGTGTTGTTGAGGTGCACGGGTAACTACTACAGCTTCCACTTAACAGTGGGAAATCAGTTCCCCTTGTTGCTTTTAGTGCAGCCTGGCAGTTGTGTTTGTGCAGTGGGGTGGTGAAGCCATGAATTGTTCTGTCCTTGACTGAGATTAAGCGTGGCTTAACCTAAGCATCTATTACTAAATTCAGTTCTAATATAGCTTTATTGCTGGTGGGGCCTTCAGCTCACCATAAACCTCTGTATCTAGGTAGTCAAGAGGTAATCCAGTAGGGACCAGGTGTTGGCATTGCATTCTCTTCGTCATCCGTTAAGATGAGTTGAGTCCCAAAGTGTTGCTCCACTGTTGGCTGGTGCTGTTGTATTAGCTTTTACCATTGCTTTACTTGTTTTGGAGGGTGTCTCCTTAAAACTGGCGTTGCTTTGAAGTGATGGGCTCTCAAACCTGAGCAGATGAGATAACTCATGGGTATGTAGAGATCCTCTACTCCCAGTGAATCCGCAGAGGATAGAACACCCATTCTCTAAGGACCTGAACAGGGATGATGCCTTTGTCACACTCATCTCCAACCCTTTGGCTTCTTGGACTTGACATGTTTCTTGAAGTGCTGCCTCTTCTGCATCTTTCCCAATTATCCAGTTCTGGTCTCCGTCTGCAGTGTCAAAGCCAGAGGTGTGAAGTTGTAATCACTTAACTTAGTGCATCCCTGCTGCTTGTGCCCTGCTGTCCCATCGCTGGGGGAGGGTGGCCCTTCAAGAAAAGAAAAGCAAGAGGCATTTCATGCAACTTAATTTCAGTTAAACAAGCATAG
>NW_009929789.1:193635-212475 GCF_000696875.1 Nestor notabilis | reverse complement strand
TGTGGTCAGCAGCGAGTCAAACACAGTTTGGGCTTTGAAGCTCATTGTGGGACTTGAGGGGCTTTTTTCAGTTCTTGTGTGTTTGCTGCCAGCAATTGTATCTGCTCAGTGAGATGAAAGTCGTCATCCCAAAGTGTGAAGAATCTTCAAAACCGCATCCCAGATGATGATCCCTTTTTGTGTTAAAAGTGGGGATTTTAGCTTGTCTGGAAGCTGTTAGAGCAGCTCTTGACTACCAGTTTCTCTGTGCTGCAAGTCCTCATGAACCTGCTGCTGAGTCTTTGCCTGGGAAATTTTGGTCTTTGTTAGGCTTGTCTTTAAGTTTGTTTTCATCTCTGCTGCTTCCCATGTGGTTTTGTTTGGCATGAAGCTGTGCTGCTGCCTGGTGCCCTCCTCTTCTTGGTCATGAAGGTTTCAGGTAAACATTTACACCCCTTTCTGTTGTGTGATCTAACTGGATGTGTTAGGCAAGGGGCTTTGCAAGTGTGCATAGCTAAGACTTGGGTTATTCCTTATTGCATCTTCAGATGTTGCTGAGTGTTCCTGTTTTTTATCTGTTGCCCTCAGTTGTGTAATTCCTTATTGCTCTATTACATGACATCATCTGGATCTGCTGCTCTAGTCTGCTCTTTGAGCTTCATAACACATTCAGCTGAGCCTTGGGTAAGGGCTGTAATTTATGCCTAAATCCATTAGAGTTCTGCAAATAAATAAACGCCATTCTAAAGCCCTTATCGCCAGCATGTTGCCTCCAGCAGCAGTGAAAACATTCACATTGTCTGAGTTGCTGCTCACTGCAGAAGACAGGCTGGGTTCCCAGTGCCTGCACTAGTTACTGAGGGGAGTTTTGCTTTAAATTATGCTCTTGCACAAATAAACGCCTGGCAAGTGTGTTCTCTACTGGAATCAACAACCTCTTCATGCTCGGAGGCTAAACTAAGGCTCAAGTCAGCTATTCAGTGGTGGCTCTGTGCAAATCTATTGTGTTTAGCTCTGCCTGAGATCTATTTGTTGGGCTTGCAGGACTTTGGGTAGTTGTAACGTCATTTAAGGGTAGGCTTTTCCCATGGTCTTACCAATGTAGAGACCAAAATAAAGGAAAATCACCCTCTGAATGTCACCTCTCAAGTGGCACAGCCAGGTTTGCTAATCCTGTTGTACAAGTATATTGTGTCCTGTAAGGATGATATGTTGGTTCTCAGGCATGTGCTGGCAGGAGGGAGATGGAGCCTGGGTGCTCTGGTTCTTGGTTGACTCAGGAGCAATCAACACAGACAGGCACCGTGCCCTGTTGTCAATGAGCCATGAAATAGAGGCAAAGCTCCATGGAGACATCCTCTGTTTAATTGTGACAGAAAGGTAAACTGACACTCAAGTGTTAAAGTGGCAGGCTGCTGCTGAAGCTGCTGGCTGGGAGGTGGATTCCAATCCCACATTGCCTTAGAATAACCCTTTCATTTACACCAAAATAACCATGAGCAAGTTCCCTCAAACTCTGGTTCAAATCTTGCCCTCAGGTGGAACATGCTGGGGAGCCCAAGGACAGACTGTAGCTGTAAGAGCAAGGAAGTCCATGTGTTATTGCTCCACTCTTGTGCTGCTCTTTCTACGTCATCCCCCTTAGCTTTCTTCAGCTCTCCTACCCTATTTAGGTGTGATCAACCTCTCCTTTCCTGTAAGAGATGGAAAGACTTGAGGTGGCATTGGTGTGTTGTAGGACTGCAAGGTCTGGATTAGATCTAGATAAGGCTTTGTGTTGGTACTTCCCTGTGCTCTCTTTTGGAGAGATCTCCAGACAAATTTGCTTCCTAAACTTTTTAGCAGGCTACCAAATGTCCCTCTTGCTCCCTTTGTTTCCAAGTTAAGCCCAGCTAATGAGGACCTAAGTCTGACCAAGTCTTAGTGCTGTGACCCTATCTTTCGAGTAAGGTGTGAGTTTGGCCAGTCTCGGGCTGCCTGATCTCAGCCATGGCTTGTGAAATGTCTTGTGAAAAGAGGTGGCTGGATGAGGAGCAGCTCTGGATGTCCCTACTGAGGGGAAGGCCTGAGCATCCCTGGTTCCTGGACACATGGGAAGAGGCTGGTTTTCTCACTGTATGGTTTAGGCAGTTTCTAGGGATGACCAAGTAGTGTCCAGTTAATGTTTTGGCCCTTAGAGCACCAGATAAGGAGAATGGGGTTCATTCAGTCCCTGCTAATCAATCAGGAGACAAAAGCCCAGGCTGCGTTGGTATCTATCACATCAACCACAACTTAGTATTGCAGACCTTACAGTCAGGATGCCTGGGTTTTGTTGGGGAATGCCTATTACTGCTGCTCCTGTTGTGCTCCTGTTGATGCGAGACATACTTGGAAACTCCTCCAAAGAGGAAAAGACTTAGTCCTTCTGCTGTCCCCTGCCCCAGATTCATGTCCTTTAGGAGGGCTGGAGCAGGGACTTTGCAGTCAGGTCCTCTCCAAGCAGTTCTCTCCTGTGGCACTCAGCTCCTTCCCAAGAAGATAATGGTTGTGTGAGAGTTGCTTCCTTCATGTGCTTGCAAGAGACCTTAAACACTTCCTGGAGGTGACAGCATCATTGTCCCAGGAAGAATGAATCCTACTTTGGGGCATGGGGAGAGGGCTTGTGTTTTAGGATAGGGGCTTGTGTTTAGGATAAGGACTGGGCAGCAAACACAACTACAGTGTTTTAGCACTCAGTCCTGCTCACATCTCCCTGTTCTAGCTGGTGGCAATACAAGTTGGCTGTGCACTCCTAGCCTAATAAAACCTGCATGCTGGCATAACTCTTGCCAGGGAGTTTCTGCCTCCAGCTCTGGCAGAGCACACTGGAGGGACTGGCTGCCTTCCCAGCTCCTGCCAGTGCCAGGAGGAAATCACCATCTGGGTTCAATCTGCATCTGAAGGAGCCTGACCTTCCAAGCAGCCTGGGGTTTGAGCACCAGCTCTGGTCCTTGCTGGCCCTGCATAGCTCTGAGCATCTGGAGGTGAGAGCCAGCAGTGCTTGAGGAGCTGTGGGAAAGGTGTAGGAGAAGAAACTACAGGAAGGAGACAAAGGAATGAGTATTTGTATGTACAAATACATTTATAAATACATATAATGTAACTCTTAAGTATAACTTCTTTTGTCAGGCGTGACTGGCTCTTCCTTTCTTAGTTGTGAACATGAGCAAGGAGAAGCAGAGTGTTGTGTCTTTGCCTTAAAGGCTTATGGGTCAGCTCCTCGTGCTGCTCCTTCTTAAGTTCCCCTGATCCCTCCCTGTGCTAAAGACACTGTTGTGCCTTTCCTTGGAGTTGTTTTGTGGCTGTTCCTGTGCTCTTCTCTCCTATTGGAAGAGTTGCTCAAGTGTGGGGCCACCCTAAAAGATGTGATTCATAAAGGGTATCCTGAGATGTGCTCCCTTGCATCTGGGTGGACCAACACTGCTCTGCCTAATAGTGGTTTGTGCCTTTGTGGGCTGGAGGGCAGGCACCAAAAAATAAGGTGACAGTTGCTAAACTCACCCCAATGTCTTAGTCTGCAGGTGGCAAATGCTTAAATCACAAAGTCACTATAGCAGCCTTAGCCTCTAATATTGATTTTTCTTGACTTTCAAAGCAATTCTGGTGCCCAAAGCAGCCTGGGTCTCTGCAGAACAAGTTCAAATACATGTCCTGAGGTGGGATACTTAATGGTGTGGTTGAGACCTGTGAGATTCAGCTCCAGGGTTGAGACCAAAGCGTGCTCAAGCAGATAGTGGTGAGACAAACACTTAAACCCCTTCCAAATGATAAGAACTCAAAGGGATGCTGTTACCTGGTGGTTTCCCCCTCAAGAGGGGGGTTCCCAGCAGGACGCTGCTCCCTCTACTGTGCTGCAGCATTTATTGCACTGTCCTGCGAGAAGAGCTGGTGGCACAAAGCAGGGGCTCCACTTTGGGAAGCTGAGGTTTCATCTCAGTTGGAGTCAAAACAGCAGGAGATAGGGGTGGGATTTAAGGCATTCAGGGCATGATCAGAACAGAATGAACCATCTCTGGCTGCAGGTATGATAGTGCTTTATATCCCGTGAGCAAGTTCTTTGCTTTTGCTTAGTCTTGGCTGTGTCACAGGCATGGGAATCCCAGTGCTGCTTCATGCATGAGTGTTGGTAAAGGTTTCTCTGCAATGCTTGGGTCCACCTAGTGTTTCTTTGCTCCAAACTCTTGCAGTCTCCAGTGCCAGCCCACCAGGAACATCAGTCTTGGTAAAGGCCTCCTACTAAAAGCAAATGTACCTCGTGTTTGTCCCTGGCTTGGGGGAAACCTGAGTGTTTTCTGCTCAGATACATGGCTGATCCTGCTGGACCAGGCAGTCAGGTTTTGTATGATCTGGTTGTGAAGACAAACACAAATCCACTTCCCGCTGGTTCCTAGCCACAAACCAGCCTTGGTACAAAGAGCTGCTTAATGCCAATCAGACAGTCAATAAGGAATAAGTTGCTAGGAGAGGATAATGAACATCTGCCTTGAAGGGAGGCGCATGAAGTTATGCTTTGTGCATAAAGTTGGAGCAGAATACTCAGATGAGGCTCCTCAGAAGCTGAAGGGCTCAGGGTAGGGTGTAATTCCTGCTTCCTGGATCCAGCTCCCTTTGGGTGACTCTGCTTTGCTTAGCTGGGCCAATGGAGACTGTTTGTAAAGAGCAGGTCTGGAGCCACTGGGATAGACCAGAGAGAGCCAGACAGAAGGGATCTGATGTCTTCTCTGGTGCCTGGCACCACAGCAGATAAGCTGATACCTTCCAGAAAGCTATACTGGTGTGGGGGTAATATTACTAGCAAAAGGCACCTACTGCTGTAATAATTATTCATCTTCATAGGGGAATATGGTTTGCTTTGACCCATACAAGGAAATTACTGTAGGTCCCATTTTCCACTATCAGCTGTGTGCCCATAAGGATGTAGGTCTTGAAGGAATCCTGCAACACCCTGCAGGAGACCTGTACGAAATGCAGCCCTGCAAAGCTGTCCTTGCTTGCTCTCACATGTATTCCCATAGCTGTCTCCTTCCTGGATGTCTTCTTCCTGGTTGTCCTCTTCCAGGAGGAGCTGGCAAGGTGTAAAGTGTGTATTTGACAATGCATTGTGTTAAATGTACAGTCTAAACCACTTAAACTAAGCATTAACTTCTGCAGTGTATGCATTTTCCAGCCCAGCATAATTGGGTTCAAGCCAGATCTCCTCGCTCGTCTTCCTATGATAATTTTTGGGTAGGAATAGGTTTCTCTTGTGAGCTGCAGGATGTAGAATGTAGCATTTGAAACTGGAAAATAAGTCCTTGAAATGAATCTAGGTGCTAAACAAGCATGAATGTTCTTTTCTTCAGTATCTGCTTGATCTATACTTAAGTATGGATCAAGGCTTAAGTAACTTAAGCCTTCAAACCTTGGAGGGGGTTTCCCACCTCTAGCTGAAGTGATGTCAAATGGTTTTCTAGGTGCCTGTTTCTGGATGTGGTTTGCTGATTTAGAGGATGGGGATGGTTTACTGTGGATATGCTGCCTTGAGACCAAGATCTGTAGCAATCAAATGCTGAGATGTCTTTTAAGATTTCTTTAAACCTCCTTCGCTCCCTATTTCCAAATTGCTTGCTGCAGCCGGATCAGCTCAGACCCTTCTGGAGGAAGGAAAGATGGAGAAACAAGATAGTCCAAGTTTGGTCTTCATGGCAGTAAAGCTGTTTATCCTAATACAATACAGTGTATTGACTGGAGGTGATGCAAATATCCTCTTGCCTCTCTTAATTGCTGCCTTGCTTTTATTTCAGTGGAGGAGTGTTAAGCTTCATTCACCGCTTCCCCAACTGCTTCATGTTCAGTGCTGCTGGTGTTGGCATCTACCTTCAGGGGAGAGTGATTTGAGCAGGGAGGCAAAAAACCCCCTTACAAGCATGAAGCTTGCTTGGGTTGTGAGCAAACAAGGCAGCAGCTGGGGAGAACACACATACAAAAAGAGCAATGAGTGTGAGAACTTAAGCAATGTGCCTGTTCTTTTCTTAAACAAAGGCTGCAGGTTGGGAGCATCGCTCTGCACCTGCTTTCAAAAGCCTTCTTGTTGCTGCTTGATTTTGTAAGGGAACTCGAGGTGCATCCCTGTGCTGAACTCCAGGGGTTGATTTCTGAATCCCAGCTGGTTGTTTTTGACTCCAATGTGGCTGTGCCAGGCTATTTCTGTGGCAGCTCTGAAGGGGCAGAGAGAAGCTGTCCAAATGCTGGGACGCTGTGGTGTACATCAGCACACTTCATGGGAGAAGCAAGATCCGTCAGCTCAATGCTTCTTCCCAGCTCTGAAGCTATTAGCAGCATCTCACCTGATAAAGCTTCTGGTATCATAGAATGGTTTGTGTTGGAAGGGACCTTAAATCTCATCCAGTTCCAACCCCTGCCACGGGCAGGGACACCTTCCACTAGAGCAGGTTGCTCCAAGCCCCTGTGTCCAACCTGGCCTTGAACACTGCCAGGGATGGGGCAGCCACAGCTTCTCTGGGCACCCTGTTGCAGTGTCTCCCCACGCAACCCTAGAGAAGTGACAACTGATTTATTGACTTTGCTTGAAGCGACGAACCTCAGCATAGGAGGTGTGTGAGGGGAGAACCGACTTCAAGTCTTCTTCTTCGGAGCGCACCAGGAGCCGGACGCGGCGCGATGTGCTCCGGCGGCGGGGCGGGCGCTAGGACCCGGTCGGGGGTGTGACCCCTCTCCGTCCCCTCCTACTCCGCGGGTAGTTCGTTTAATTCATTAATTAATTTTGGGGGCTGTGCTGCCTCCCTTTAATTTGTATTTATGGGGTTTGGCGGGGAAATGAACAATTGACACCCCACCCCCACCCCCCCACATCGAAACCGCAAGAAAGCCCAAAAAGCGTCGTGAGGATGATGATGAGAACGGGATGAGCGGAGGAACCGAGGCAGCCATGGCAGTGAGACGGGTGTTCCACCTCCAGCCGTGCGGTGAGAGGCAGAGCTGTCCCCCTCCGCGGGCAGGGGGGCACCCGTGTGATGAGTTTTGGCCGGCAGCTTGCGAGGTTTTAACTTCCCACCCCCTTGTTTCACTCCAGCTTTGCCTTATGCAGCAGCGGAGGGATGGGATGTGATGGGGAGGTGGTGTGGAGGGGATGTGTCCTGCTTTTCCTTCTTGGAAAGGAGGGGGAAATGTGGGAACTGTTCGGTTTACATCTTTGCTCAAGGCTTTTTGGTTGAGGAGCCTGTTGCTGGTTGCAGGGAGGGGGGACACCCAAGATCTGGGCTGTAGTGGGATGTGTCAGCTCAGATACAGCATAAAAGTACCACCAAGGGGTGAAGGAGAGATGGCAACATGAGGGCTGTGCCTTCTGGGGGTGTTTTCCCCCCTTTATATACCTACTTACACCTAATGAGAGGAGGAGGACACGGTGAGGGGCTCAGCTCTGCTCCGGCGTTTTGCTTGCGGATGCGGTTGCCTGACTTCATGTTATAAAAGCTGCAATAAAAAGGGGGAAGAAGAAAGAAGGTGACACTGTGTGGCTCAAACTGAACTAATGTAAAGGGCTTTGGGCAGTTGTGTGCATTGGCAAACGGCTCAGTGATCCCTCCTGTTCTTTGGAAGGAGGGAAGAGGATGGGTTGAGATGCATGGTGTAATTTACACTAAACTTTACAAGTTGTTTTCTGAGTGCCTCCTCCCTTGCCTTACAAAGGAAGCACTTCCTTAATCAGCATGGCTGCGTGAACACGGGTTTGACACGAAGTGAAGTGACAGGGACTTGGGTTCCTGCAGGAAAGTTGGGGTTTGTTCTGGAGGAAAAGCAACTGTAGGTGGCACAACAGCTTTGCCGCCTGCCAAGCAGCGAGCGGGAGGCTGCTCCTCCAGCTTCTCCTGGAGATTTTTTCACCAGGAGGGCTGTGTCCTTGGAGTTTTCCCTCTTCCCCTTTCAGTTTAATGAAAACGTTTTGCTTTGGATCTGATGTTCTCTTCCTTAAAGCTTTCTTCTGTGCAGCTTTGTCATAGAGTCCCAGAATGGTTTGTGTCATAAGGGACCTTAAAGCTCATCCAGTTCCAACCCCTGCCACAGGCAGGGACACCTTCCACTAAGCAGGTTGCTCCAAGCCCCATCCAACCTGGTCTTGTAGTGGCCACAACTGTCACTCTTCCTCCAAGACCAGACGGTGCAGGCTGGCTCTCCGGTAGCAATGCACATGGGAACAATCTGCTGGGAATATACAACAATTTTCCCATATTACTGCAACTTGTGATGTTTGCGGGACTTCTCACGTGGGTTTTCTCTAGGTGTAAACCCATCCTCATCTGTCTTTTGTGAAGTTACTCCTCCTCAAATGCTATAGCTAAAGTATGGAGTAAACTGCTTGATCCGAGACTGAATAAATCCAGTGGTGATTCACCCTTCTTACCCAAGTTGCTGTTGTTAGTTTTGTGGCTGCTTATTTGGAGGCTGGGAGGAAAGTTTGATGCAATGCTTCAGTCCTATCTACATTGTCACCTCACTCAGTGCCAGTCACCCAGAGAAGCTGTGGCTGCCCCATCCCTGGCAGTGTTCAAGGGCAGGTTGGACACAGGGGCTTGGAGCAACCTGCTCTAGTGGAAGGTGTCCCTGCCCGGGGCAGGGGTTGGAGCTGGAGGAGCTTTAAGCTCCCTTCCAACCCAAACCATTCTATGATTACTCCCACCCTGTGAGCCACGTGTCATCGATTCCCTGCTCTAGAGATACATTGGCTAATCCATCCCAGCCAGAGCCCTCTACTTCTGAAATATCTGTGGCTTCTATACAGTTGCTGCTCTGTAAGTATTACATACCACAGAGGAAGCTCCTCTCCAGCTCTTGTGTTGTTCCTTGGCAATTTGAATGTTTTAGTTAGTTTAAATGAGTGCTAGAAATGTGTTGGGCTTTTAAATGGAGCACTTGCTTGACTGCCCTGGTGGCACAAAATAGCTGTATGTAAACTCGGGGTGCCTTGACTTCCATCGAAGCTGTAGTAAATCATTTGAGGCTGTAAAGAGTTGTTAAAGCAAGCTTTACTTTTATGTTGAGTGGATGTGAGAACAAAGATGTCTTGGTTTTGAAAGCAAAAAGATCTGAAATGGAAGCTTTCTGTGTTGTCTTAAGTGTCTGGGAAGAGTTTGACATCTCCTGCAGAATGGAGCTTGAGGTGAGCTGTGAAGTTGGATTTTAGTACAGTTTTATCCGACTTAACCTGGTGCGGTTTTATTTGCCTATATGAGACCAAAACCTCAAACCTCGTCCTTTCAGAGCTGCAGTGATGCTCTGTGTATATACTTTATGCCTAAACATAGGTGCTAAATTACATTACCTAGGGGAAAGCTTTTCTTAGTGAGTAATTCTAATACTGTGCTATGATTTAGGCTTCTCTGTGAAGCCCCAGTGAGTCTTATCCCAAAGCTTTCTGTTGCTGTAGTTTGGATGGCCTTTGACTTACCTCTTCCTAGCGCAAACCCACTAAGCTGCATCTTTCTAATGCAAAACAACTTCCAGAAAGGTCCCGTTTCCTTATGTAGGATTTCTCTGGGAGTAAACAACTCCCTGGGACACTCTAATGACTCATCAACATGAAACTGTCATCTCCCCTCTAAATATGCAAATAGCTGCCAAGCACACCAGCAGATACCCAGCATACTGCATCCAAGCTACCTTTGCTGCTGCTGAGGCACAGCATGGTGCTGTCACTGCTGGGAGGGAGTCTGCTGGGAGGGATGCAGTGCAGAAAGGTTAAAAGCTGGGAATGCTGAGGCAGTTCCTTAAAGTTCATCCTCATTTGGGTCTTAGCAGTGTTTTGTGGGTATGAAATCTGCAAGGCAGCTCCTATGGGAGTTTGTGCTGGGAGCTGGTGAAACAGCATCTTCTTTTTTTTCTCTTTATTTTCATTAATGCAATATAACTTAATAAATATGCTCTAGGATAAGCTCCTCCTAAAGCTCTTCTGCAGAGCATGGTGACAAGCTGGCCCAGAGCAGAGTGCTGTGGGCTCCTGCATCTGTCATTGCTGGCTTTGGTATCAAAGCACTTACCTATCACTTGTGGCTCCATGGCTTTTCTACTCCCTCTTTCTAGATTCATCCCTGGCTCTGACTTGCAATTAGAAACCAAAGCAATACTGAGGGCTTTAGTCTAACTCTGTGGCTGAAGAATCTAACTCTGTTGTTGTCCCATCCCTGGCAGTGTTCAAGGCCAGGTTGGACACGGGCTTGGAGCAACCTGCTCTAGTGGAAGGTGTCCTTTTCTGTGGTGGGGGGTTGGAACTGGATGAGCTTGAAGTTCCCTTCCAACCTAAACCAGCCTGTGACTCTATGAAGAAGGGTCTGCAAGCTCTGATGAGCCAGTGGGAGCTGTGATTTGGGTAGGACGCGGATAGAGCAGAGTCCAGTTTCAATCCTCACAGATGACCTGCTGAAAAACTGCAAGAAGATGGGGAGAAAAGCATGAAAACCTGATACAAGCCACTGGAGTGGGTAATATTGACTTTATACTTGTGTTGGGCAGGAACTTTTCTTTCCCACACATGCTCTTTTGTTCCCAGGTTTAAAGGAGCTGATGCAAATGGCAGCAGAAGGGCTTGTGGGGCTGTGGGTGCCCTAGGGGCATCCTTGCAGCCATATCACAGTGGGATGGATGGAGAATAGTGGTAATGTGGGCTCTAGCAAGGTGGGGAAAATTGGATTTGAAGGTGGTGGTGAGAAGACCTGACCTCAGCTGGCCAGTGCTTGGAGCTGGGCAACCTTTGTGTCCATGCACTGTGAGCGGGTTTTGAATAGTGAAGGTGATGGAACGAGTTATTGCTTACTCATGGGGGGCAGACAAGGAGTGGAAAGTTAGGAGGATGGGGCAATCAGGGCTGAGGATGTGGTGGCCTTCCTCCCCTTTTGGTGCTGGCACCCCGCAGCGGTGGGAGCTGCCACATGGGCTCACCCCCTGGGGGAAGAAGCACCCCACAGAGCACAATGTCAGGCATCAGCTTTATTCTCCTTTTCCTCTCGCCTGCTGCCATCTCCTTCTCCAGGAGTTAAACGCCTCTTCCCTGCTCCGAGCCTAATTGCATCCCCAGGGTTTAACACGCGTGTGTTTGTTTTATTCCACCGTGTTGGCTGTTCCCACCGGAACAGGCTGAGGTTTTTTTTTTTTAGGGATTGAGCTTTTCTTTTTTTTTCCTCTGCTTATTGTGCACAAGAAGCTCCTGCATAAGACATTCGCTGGGGGGGGGAAGGAATTGTAGTAATGCCAATACTTCTTGAATATTATAAACCTGGCTTATCAGCCCGACGCAGGGCTGGAATTTGTCTCTTCCTGTGCTGCATCTCTGCTTTCTGAGAGGGGCGTTTAAATACAGGCGGGAGACGCAGCCTTTCCAGTGTGCTCTGCTGGGCTGTGACAGCAGCAGCGGGGCTGCTCGAGTGGCTTTTATTCGCCTTCTTTTTGCACTAATTCCTCTCTAAAAAGGAACTTTTTGGGGAGAAGGCTTTGAGACTGCATGTCCCAACAGTACCCGCTGAAGGAGGTGAAGGGAGACGCGGTTTGCTTCGTACCTGGCTCTCCTCTCTTCTCCGTCCTGATGGAGCCGGCTTCTTTTTGCTACCCCCGGCTCACCTTTCTCCGCTCGCCCTATGGCCAGTTCGGGGCAAGCGCTGGCTCTTCCCAGGACTTGGCTCCGTGGCCACAACGTTTGGTGACGCAGAGATGGACCAGGCCAGTGGATGGTGCGTGAGCGGGGATGGAAGGGTTGGGGTGGCAGAGAAGCCCACTGAGATTGAGGGGGGGCTTTGGAGACGGTGGGTAAGGAGGGAAGCAATGCAGGTAGGACTTGGCGGATGCATTGGTGTAGGCATGTTGATGTACTCTCCTTTTGGACCTCTCCTGGTGATGCTTGGCTACTGTCATCTCCACTAAGGAGCAGCTTCGGTCCCTGCTACACCCTTGTGCCCACTCAGGCTGGTCAGGGAGAGCTGATAAACAACCTCAGCATGGGAAAAATAAAAATAGCAACTGATCTTAGCCAGTCTTTTGTTTCATAAGCTGGTTCGCTTGCTGAAATGAATCCGGAGGGGTTGGGAACCTGAAATACCTGCTGGAGGCTCGTTTCACCTTCAGGGTTGTGATGCTGTCAACTCTGTCCAACTGTTATTGAAGGTATCAAGAGTGGGTATAGGGGAAGATATTAAGATTCTCTATTGCAGGTTTGTCTTGCTACAAGGAAGTACCTTAAAAGTGTCAGCTTGGTCCAGGATTTTACATGTTGCTTTCCTGCAAAGCATCTATATGGGGAGGCTTAGTAAATCCTCCTGGTTTAGGAGCCGAGCTTGTCTGTAAGTGCTGAGCCTAAGGATGGGAGTCTTGACTGCGCGTTAAACTTCTTTGGGAATGTATCAGGCTTGCTGAGATGAGGTCCTGAGCAGCCTGGTTTAGCTTTAAAGGTGGTCCTGCCCGGAGCAAGGAGTGGGGCTGGAGACCTCCAAGGGTCTCTCCCACCCTCAGCTACTCCATGAACCACAGTCTATTTCCTTTACATCTTGTTAAGAGGCTGACTAGGATGCGCTTACCTGGCAAAGCTCGTCAGGTGGCATGCAAAAAGAATATGGAGGAGGCTGGATGAGCAGTCTCAGCAGAGAAAATGTGTAGGAGGTGTTTAAAAACATGCATTGCCTGTGGTTTCATGCAGCGGAAACAAGTCTGAGGCAGGCACTGAAAACGGGGCGATGTGGCTCTGACTGAATCCCGCTGCTACAAGCAATGCTGCTTCCCAAGCCGTGCTTTGTGCTGGGAAACATTTGCTGCCTCCTGGTAAATAAGGATAACATCTTTACTCAACTGACCCGCTCTTGCCAGCATTTGGATAACTCAATGTTTGTTTCTGGTTTATTTCTTTTTAGGATTCTGCCTTTTCTAAGGCTGACTTGATGTTGCTTTGGGGAGTTAGGTGGTTTTGTTTCCTTTATTTTTGGCCAGCGTAGACTATTCCTCTGGGCTTTAAATACCCAGCTGGGGGAGACTTGGCTTATTGTTATGAAAATCCTGAATTGTAAGGAAAGTGAAGCAGCAGAATAGGCTGGAGGAGGAGGGGGAGAGGATGTGGCATCTTCCCTCCAAAGCTTTTTAGGCACTGCACAGTCGAGCGCTGGGCAGACAGGCTTGGATAGAAGTCCCTGCGGATGAGGTGAGGTCTCTTTAGCTCTTATTTTCTGCGACTTGCTGTTAGAACACAGACTTACCGCCCTGCTTCTCATTCCCTTAGGCAGGCTCCTCATTGAAAGCATGCATTAACCCTTGCACTGCTGCTGCCAGCGAACTGTCAGGCTGAGTAGCATGGAGAAAACATCAGAGCCCCGGTACCGGGCAGGCACCATGCTCGGAGAGTACAGCTTTAAGAAATGTGCTCTATCTACCTCGCAGCAGCAGGTTTTTCTTTTCCCCTCCTCTTTCTCCTCTTCCTGCATCTTCCCATCCTCTCTTTTTCTCTGTACTTCTGTCTGTAAGGTACAGTATCCTCTCACTTCAGTTGAGCCTGGCTGCCACAGCGCTGCTTTTTTTCCTTAAGGAGGCACATGGGCTTTCTCTGCACAGCATCCACCAAAAGCCTCCAGCTCCGAAGCGCAGGGGCACTTTAATTGTTCTATCATCCCTCCTCACTGCCAGAGGCGGATAGCTCCGACAGGGAGCGGGATATGCGGGTGGCTGGGGGACAAACCCCAAACACCACAGCCCGTGGTGGCATGTGGAGCGATGCTCTGCCGGTGTGAAGTTCGCAGCTCGCCGGCATCACTGCTCCGGTTGGGAGAGCCGGGTTGGAGGTGTCCATCTGGGAGCTAATGGGTTGTGCTCTCACTCCACCCATCCTCCGCTCGCCAATTGGAAGTGAGGGAGAAAGATGCTCTGGATGGATTAATATTGGAGCCATTGAAAAAGCACGAGCCATTGCCACCGTGGCCACCTGAGCAAGTGGTGTTGGGGGACAAGTGTGGTGGCTCTGGGGGGGGAGCAGCCAGGAGGGGAGCGGAGGTTGTTGGAGCAGCATCGCTATCAAAGAAGTAGTGCAGGTAAGTTGTAGTCTTAAGGGGAAAAGCCTCAGACTGGAGCACTACTGTTGCTGGGTGATGCGTTTGGACAGGAAATCGAGAAACCCAGCTCTGCCAGCTCTTGAATTATTTAATTCACTAAAATAAGGCAGTACTTGATGTGTTTCCAGTGGGCTTTGCTGCTTAGTGATAACATCTATTGCCTGTGCCGGATGTCTCTGTGCTGTTGTGTTTAAGGCTGGAGAATACCTTTTGAATTCAATTTACATTAAGCAGAGTGCTGTCTGTCAGGCTTTGAATTTAGTTTCAAGATATGCATGGGGAGATGAGCACAAGAGATCTTACCTGGTTCTGGGTTTTGTCTAATTAATGCTAAAACATCCTCACAGCCTGTCTGCGAGGCTTTACATGCTCATGTTTCACATGGGGAGAGTGCAGTGCTGAGTGAAAACAAAATGCATGTATGTAATCCAAAATGCTAGCAAACATCATCCCTGGTGCTGTAGCCATGGAAGCCATGTAGATGAACCATAAACAAGGTCCTAATGAATAACACTCCATCATTCATTGTCAGACTACAATTATTTCACCACTGGATTGGGGCTTTATTTTGGGTTGATGATGGACAGCAAAATCAGCTCTGGTGCTGTTGGCTCTCTCCCCCTGCCTGTGTTGTTGTCACTGGTGCTGTTCTGTGGCTCCTAGACATAGAGACTGGACGGGGTGATGTGTGTTATCCTGTCAAGCTTGTTGGGATCCAAAATCCCTGTTTCTGAGGGGATGGTTGAGGTTGCAGAGTATCCTTTGGACTGTTCTTACTTTTAATAGCAGGGGGAGGCTTTTTCTTTGTGTCTTGCCTGGAACCACAGCTGAAAATGTGTTTGGGGATCCAGGTGGCTGGGCTCATTGTTCTACTTCTGTGTCTTTCTGTTTCCACTATGGATCTTGGTTTTGGTGTAACTTCTGGTTTTGTGTGAATTGAAGCTGGTCTCCTGTTCCATCCAGATGCCTTTTGTGGGGTGGTGGTGGGAAGGGGTGCAGGAATTGCTTTGTGAAAGCTTGGCCTGGCCACTGCTGCCTCTTCAGCAGCTGTTCTCATTTCTGGAGGTGGTAAGATCATAGAATGTTTGGGTTGGAAAGGACCTTAAAGCTCATCTGGTTCCAACCCCTGCCACACATGCAAGAACACCTTCCACTAGAGCAGGTTGCTCCAAGCCCCGTCCAACCAAGATTCTGCTTCAGAGAAACGCACTTTGTTCCAAAATGTGATCCTGGTACCCTGGGGGGATGCTGGAGTGTGAAACCACTGGTGCTGGAGCATCTCTTCCACCTAACCCCAAACCTGATCTTACAGCTACTAGTTTACACCTTGCTCTAGCTTCAGTTTACAGTATTTCAGACACTTGGACCTCTGCAGGGAACAGCTCCCTGCCTCTGAACAGCCCGAAGCAAGTGAAACATTGATAGACTGTCTCATAACCATTCTTGCATGTTTTACACGGTACCCCTGCAGATAAGTGGCAGGTGGTGGCCTCTGGAAGACCTGCCCTGTCCAAGGGAAGCATTTCAACAAACACAAATCTCAGGCACCTTTTGGAATCCATGTTCAACCCTGACCACGATTTGGGACCTTTGTGGTATTTCATTTTATTAAGAGTTACGAGGGTTTGGACCGGGCCGTGCAAGCAGAAGAGCTGTCTGAGAAGCTGTCAGGAAGAGTTAATGCTTTCTAAATTATTTAAATGTTTCAGAAAAAGTCTAGTGAAAAGCCTCAACTGGTCTGTTCTTGGGCCTTTGCCAGCTTGTGGGATCTCTGGAGGTATTTGCTTTCGTTTCCCCTCCATGTAGCACTTATGCAAGAAATCCTCACAAGTCTTAAATCACTTTTTCTTTAGGAAGTAAAATGAAACCTCACCCTTCCACCTGAGAAAGCAAAAAAGGCAGATAGGCCAAATTCTGTCCTCCAGCCAAGTCCCAAAGTGTGGTTGTTCCCCTGCTGCTCGGCTTGTCCTGCTCACCTGCAAAACACTGGCCAAGAAAGGCAGCAGAGGAGGAGGAAAAGCTATCCCGTTAGAGCAGCTCCATTGCTCTCCATTCCCAGGGTCACTTCCTCTTGCAGCTCACCTCTGGGAGGCACCCTCGGATATTCATTGCTCGGGTGGGCTAAATTGTGATGAGTCAAGCTTGACACGCTGGTGCTGCTGGTAAAGCCAAGCATCACAGACACCAACCCTTAGTGTGCATGAAGGGGGAAGTCTCGGGTAGCTGTCGCTGCTGCAGCCAATGATCTTTTATTAGCTGGATTTATTGCGATGGGTGCTCTGGAGGAAGGTGGGGAAGGGATGAAGAGGGGAATTGTTCAATGCAGTGAAGGAAATGGTTTGAAAGCAGACATGTCTGATCCCTGAGCCTGTGTGTGGGTGTGTGTTTGCCTGGAGTGAGCAGGCAGGAGGATGCTTCCTGCTTCATCCTTTCAATACGATGCTTTTGATTTTTCACCACCAGTAGCTGTGAAAATTAGTTCTGGGGCTTCATTTGCTGTGGCATGATTGAAGACCTCCTCACACCTTTTGCCTTCATCAGAAGAGTATCCAGCCCCTTGCATATAATCCCTGATTTGATATTTTAGTGCTTCCTGAGCCTTAGAATCATGGAGTGCTTTGTGTTGGAAGGGACCTTAAAGCTTCTCCAGTTCCACCCCACTGCCATGGGCAGGGACACCTTCCACTACACCAACCCCATCCAACCTGGGCTTGTACCCCACCAGGGGTGGAGCAGCCACAGCTTCTCTCCTGAAGCTGTAAAGGTCTTTTCTGCCTGGATTGGGACTGGCATGCCAGGGTGGTCACACTGTGATGGAGGACACTGTTTGGGTAGTTCCATAGAGCAAAGCTTTCTGTCCAAGTGACTAGCGCACTATAGGGCAGCCCCATGGAAATACCAGAGGGGTGGAGTCTTGCCCTTCAAAAGTCATAGAAATGGGACACTACCCAGGGGTGTTAGAGATGTTTAGTTTTTGTAATCCAGACCTCCTAAGTCCTAAAAATGAGTATTTGGGGGAAATGAAACCCTTGTGGGAAGCAAAAAGGTAGTGAAAATCATTTAGGGATACTTTTAGTAAGGGGGCAGGGGAGGCAAGTGATGCATGTATGTAATCCCATGAAAGAAGAGTGTGTTAAACATACATAACTTATCAAGAGTGCTCTTTATTAACAGTAGCATCCTCTCCTGTAAGGATTGCTAGAGGACTTGGCTGGGCCTACACATAAGGAGAGCAAAGCTTGTGTCTCTGCAGGGCTGAGTGTTCTAGCTAAGCAGTAATTTGCCACTGGACTGGGTTACTTTAAAAGCATCTTCCTTCTTTGTGTCTGCTCTGGCCAACTACTTTGTCATCTCCTAAAAGCTTACCAAGGTGGAGGGTTTTGGAGTGTAGATTTAAGTCTTCCTGGCTCATGGCTGTCCTGTAGACTGTTTTCAAGACCTCAGAAGCTGATCTCTTGTAGGTGTTTGCATGCAGGCAATGTTTTATCCACCCCATTTAGGTAAAGGTCTGCAACAAAAATCTCTGCTTCATTACAGTGTGGTGCCAGCACCTGCTGGTACTGCTGCCTGCATTAAACCTCTAGGTGTGCCATGTGGGGATGAGTCCCTCATCCATCCTTCAGCATCTGGCTACGTTTTTCAAAGGCTTGACAAGAAGATATTTAGATATGTGTGATGGGCATGTGGATGTAATCAGGGGGAGGAGGAACACAGCTGGTCCTTTGTGGAGCTGGGTAGCTTGTCATGGGGCTGTGCAGCTATGCCACTGAGATAAATAAAGGGGAAGCTGAGGAGGGGTAGGGCTTTGGTGTGCCTTGTGAAAGGGTTTATCCCCCTCAGCCTCTGCTGGGGTGAAATGCGGATGGGTGTAGAACTAGATGACCTTAAGGTCCTTTCCAACCCTAACCATTCTATGTGTGTCAGCACTGAGAAAGCACATGTGGTGCTTGCAGGGGGAGCGAGGTTGTGAAGCAGCAATGACAGAGACACCTTTAGTTGATCTTGACTTTCACCTCTTCAAGATAAAACTCCTTGTAACACAGCAGTTGCTGACACTTCCCATTTAATGATTTACAAAAGGTCTTTTTATCTCCCTGAGTTTTCTATTGTATTTTCCTTTGCTTTTATTGATGCAAAGTGGTGCTTTTTGGGGAAAGGTCTAAAACTGGGCTTGCCACAGGCAGCAGTGCTCGCATATCGTATGTACCTTGGCATTTTCCTGCCTGAGTATTAACAAGCACATCTTACTTATCTTACACTTCTTTGAATTACAGTGATTGGTTTTGAAACCCTGACTTGTGTGGTTTGGCTTTTTCCTTCCTTTTGTTATGCCTCTGTAGGTGTAAAGAAAACCCAGTAAAATCTCAAGCTCCTGCCCTGTCGGTTGTTACTATCCAGAACTGCAGCAGAGGGGCATGCTTCTCGTCTCTGACTGTGCCAGTCTGAGCTGTGCTTTGACCAGGGTTTTCCAGTTGAAGTATGCAGGGCTGTGGGAAAGGAATCAGCTGCTGGAGGTAGAGATAGAAATGAGAAGTGCTGACTTCAGGCAAAATAGCTTTCTGCATGCTGCTGTCCATTCACTCTTGATGACTTGGATGGTTTTAAATAACTTGCAGCAAATGTTTCCACCAGGAGACCTCACTGCATGGTTCTTCCCTGAAAACGGCCAAAATCTCATGGCTTAAAAGCACAAGTGGTGCTCTAAAGGAGAATCCTGATATATTGATATATTTTGAATTGATCAGATTTGCTGCCTGTTGAGCTCTTT
>NW_009929789.1:176214-193604 GCF_000696875.1 Nestor notabilis | reverse complement strand
CTTTCCCTATTCTGTGGTGATGTAGTTGTGTTACAAAAGGAGTTTGAGGCTTCCTCATTCTCCTGCTGTTGAGCTCTTGTTGCGTACAGACAATTTTAACCTCTCAATTATGGATTCCTTTCAGATGATGTTCCACATAATTTGCTTTAAAAAAGTCCTCTTCTGCAGATTTCCCTTGGGATATTCCTTGTGTGTGTGGCTTTTTCTCTTAAGTCTGTCTGGTTTTCTGCTGACTTTGGGGGTAGGAGGGAAGCAGCATTGTGTGGTTATAAGGTATATGAAGCACATAAATTGTGGCTCTCCTCCTGCCCCAAACAGCACAATGCTGGGCGCAGCTCCCTGGACACTCGTGTAGCTCTGGGCTCCCTTGTCCTGTGATGTTAATTCATGGCAGGGGGGAGAGAACTGAGAGTAAGAAGTGAGCTCAGAGTTTAATATTGAACACCAGATCTGGTGAAGCCTTGGATAGGGGTAGTTTTTGTCATCTTCCCCCTGATTTAAGCTTTGGGTGAGACAGTATATTTGGTTAAGCTAGACTTGGCCCTGGATCTGTTTGAAGTAGTGGAGCTAACAGCAGTGTTCCCAGTCAGGCACGGAAACTGATGCCCAACTATTTAACGGTAGTGATGGATACTTTTGGCATTGACTGACAAACTCCTGGAAGTCAGCTTGAAGTGGCCAAAATCATCAAAGCTAAAGCTCTAAGAGTCTTCTGGAAAGCAGAGTTCTTCCCAGATAACTGGGCAGTTCAGTCTGTCACACAGAGAACTGGTAATTCCTCCTCGGAGGAAATTGGGAAAGTCTGAAGTCTTTCAGCTGAACAAGTGATTTTTGTTTAGCTTCTTGCTCAGAGGCTTCAGTGTTTTGCTTTATCAAATTTAAGGCAAGACAGTGCATGTGCTGATGAGTTTCAGAAATGTCCTCAAAGCTCCAGCAAAACAATGTTGAGGAAGGCAGTGGAAATTAGGGTAGTAGAACACACACTGAGTAAAAGATTACGGAGGTACCTAATGTTTCCTCATCAGTACTTATGGGGTAACTAAATGTTCAGAGACAACCCAAGAGCAGCCAATATTAAAGGGTTTGTAAATGAAAAAGAGCCTTTCCAGTAATTCCTTTAAAAATGGTTTTGTCTCAAAGTGAACTCCAATTAAATATCAGGATACCAGAACGTGGAGAGATTTACTGGAGGGAAGTCATAACAGCCAAAGTCTGTGCTGCCACTTGTAGAAAGCTTGTTCCAGAGCTATGTTTTGCTTCAATACAAGGCTTGTGCTGCAGAGGACTGTTTACTTGGAGGATGCCAGCAGCAGAACATTGTAATTGAGTTACTGGAGCATCCAGAGAATGTGGTTTTATTTGTAATCCACTAATATTGCCAGGCTCAAGAGAACTTGCTACTAACCTTGAAACAAGAGAGTTAAACCAGGTTATTAGATCTGAGACACATTTCCTACAGGAATTTAATAATGGAGGATGGTATGGTGGGGTTTTGTCTTGTTTTGTTGTTAAATGTAAATGTAAAAATGGTAAGAATGTAAGAAATCAGGAAGTGTGCCCACTCCTTGTCTGTGTCCCACTGCAGATCATCTGATTCATCCCAGTTCTAAGACCAAGAACCTTAAACTACAGCAAATGTGACAGTCCTACCAGCTAAGAAGTAAACTTCATGTATCTTCCCTCTTGGTGGCTCTTGGAGTCACTGCAATTGCTTCAAAGGGTAGTGGCTTCTTTCTGAAGTCTTAAGCTGTATTCTTGAGTCTAGAGAAATAGGCTTTGTCTTCCACTTTGCAGCACTTCAGTGCTTCAGCTCTTCTACCTTTGAATTCAGTGCTCATAAAAGGATGAGAAACTACTCAGAAGCTTTCATTTGAAAAAGCAGCTAAGTGGTGACACTTTCAATGCCCGTCCACTTTAGTCTCATCTAATAGGTACCCCTGTAGGGAATAAGGTGGGGGGGAGTAGAAACTTATTTGCTGGAATAAATGAACTCTTAAAAATTAAGAGCACTGCTTTAAATTGCAAAAGAGCTATGCTACATGGGGTTTGGCAGGTAACAGAAAATGACATCTTTTCCCCTTGAGAGGGAGAGAAATTGGGAAGTCTGCTTGTCCTTGTAGGTGTTGGATGAGAAAGCAGAGCCTGGAGAGTGAAGACATGGATCTAGAGAGATACTAGAGGCATGGGTGTGAATTGCTGTGCTGTGTATCTTAGCTTCTTGGGGTAATGCCTTCCAGTTTTGTCTCTAGAAGCCTGACCTTATGTTTGGCTGAAATTGCTTTGCTCGGATTCTTTTAAGTGATGAAACCTCTGAAAGAAAGCCTAGGGGGAAAGGAACTGGTGGATTGAGGGAAGTGGTGTGCCAGTGTGAAGAGGGGGAACTCCCCATGCTGCGGTAGTAAAGCACTCCCCAGGTTGTAAGTCTCTTCCTTCAGCCTGCAAAACGTAGTACAGGGGACGATTTATACTTCATGGAAATGCTTCTGCAACTTCAGGCAAGCCCTGGAGCACCGTGGTGTTGATCTCCTATGTGTTTGAGACTTGTATTCCTGCCCAGGCTTCCCTGAGCTGAATGCTTGCATCAATTATTGCAGTACTTTGTAACTGCCCCTTGCTTGAGCTCTTTTAATTGCAAGAGTGGAGTTGAGATGGGGAGAGAAAACATGGGTTTGTGTGTGTGCATTAGGCTGTGGGTATGTACTTTATTGCTAGAGAAAAGAGGATGCTGCCTTGCTGTTGGTTCTGCACAGCTCGAACCCATTGCTTCTGTCTCCAGCAAAACATGACTAAGGAGCCAAGACCTTGGATATTAAAATCCCATAAGCCTTGTGAAAGGAGAGGCACGTGGAGCCTGCTGATATGTTTGCCTTGCTGACTGCTACTGAGCATGCACTTAAGCACAGTCCGGCTGGCCTTGTCCTTAGTTAGCACCCCATAAACTTAAGCTATGCTTGCTTGTGCTAAGCTGATTGGGGAAATATGGAGAGCAGGAGGGAAGATTAATCACACTTTCCAAGTGTCTCTTTTATTCTGCTCAGTTAAATAGCTGGATGCCACTGTCTCTAGATTCTCAGAGATGTGGATGATGTAGGTCCCAACTTACCTTTCCTACCACCACTTCTGCTAACATGGTAACCTTTAAGCTACTCCCATAGCTCCATGTGTGTGTCTGGACTTGTGTAAACACCCCATCACCTCTTACCTCCTGGGCATGTTACACACCATTGCTGATGTTCATGTGCGTAGCCCCTTCCGTGGGGGTTGTAACAACTTCTTGAAAGGCTCCAACAAGACTGTTTTGAAGTCTGAATCCCGTTGGTGCAATGGGACAGGATTATGTAGGGAGAAGACAAATTACCAGGGCTGGACTTTATCCAGGACATAGTAGGGTGAACGCCTGACTCTTTTTCCCAAACGTGCCATTGCATCTTTTAATTACAAGGTTAAGACCTCTGGTTTCTGACTCATCTGAAAAAACAGCACCTCCAACATAATTGCCTGAGCATGTTGCCTAGGGGACTATTGCTCATTAGTGACTCAAAGCAACGAGTGCCACCTAATGAAATGGCTCTGCCTGCTGCAATACCCCAGCCTTGTCCTTTTCATGCCTAGTCCAAGCAGCAACCAAACTAGAGTCTCCCATAAAGGTGTGAAGTCAACCCAGGCAATACTGCAGTTAGAAGGTGTTTCTAATGCAGAAACCAACCAACCAGCCCTGAATTCCTGCTCCTTGAGCACTATCAACCCATAGAAATAAGTGTGCTTGGTTAAAGAAAAGAGTGTCTCATTTTGCCTGGTGAAGGATAAATGTGTTGCTTCAGGCTCCCTCAGAAGCCATAGTGGGAATGAGAAATGGATATGCCACCCTGGTGGGAATGTCACTTCCTTGGGTAATCTGTCTGCTTAGGCATATTTGGTTTGTTTCTCTGAAATACGTAAATGTAATCATTACACAATAAGAGTGTCTGTCTTTAAAGAACTTTCCTTTGATCATTACCACGTTAATCAGCCTGGATGGATCTTCCCTTCCAGGTGGAGGGAAACAATTGTAATGGGTGCCCCTCGGCCACCGTGCCATTGTTCCTCCAACCCATTGTTCTGGGATGAACTTGGAACATTGTGTTTCTCTCTTGGACCAGACACTTGAATTGCCCTCGGGTTTGTGTGGTTTGTTTGTTGGTGTTTAAGTGGTCATCAGGGTGTCCCTCCAGGAGCCTGTGCAGTTAAATGCTGTCTGCACTGAAAGGTCTGAGCCACGCTGGGCTGTGACAAGTGTTAGGGCTGGAAGGTGCTGTCGTCAGTGGTGTGACTTGTATCCGCCTGACAAACAAAGGCTCCCGGTGGACCAGGATGAATTATGATGCTTGAAAATGTGGTGCACTGTAAAAGTGTGTGGGGGGAACACACCCGTGTAACCTGTAAGCCAAAAGTTATGGGGTAGAGAAAGTGTCTTGGGGAAACAGTCTCATACCTCAAACGAAAAGCAGGAAGCCTAATCTGTAGAACAATAAAGCAGGCAAAACCTCCTTCCTTGTTGGCCCAAATTCATCCGAGGCTTGCGTAGGTAACGTTTGATTAGCCTAATGAAGTGGGGAAAGACAGAGCAAATCTATTCCTCTTTCTGATTGCATTTTGGCTGGGAAGAAGCATGTCAAGAGGCAGCATCTAGTAGTAGCAGATTTTGAAGGGACTGCTTGGGTGACTCTTGCTCAAGGCTTGATATGAAGAGCTCTGTTATCTCGCCATTAAAGCAGGGCATGCACCTGTACAGGAAAGCTGGTGGGTTTAGCCTGTGCAGTCTGAACTGTCAAATACTGTTAGTATTAAAACCAGGCAGGCCGGGTTTGGGTACCAGGCTGATCACACCTGAAAGCAGGTGCTCCCCTGCTGCTGGATCATCTCTTCACAAAATAAATACCCCGTTTTGCCAGCAGCTATTTGCAGAAATGACTCAGCAGCAAATAAAGCGTGTTCCATGGGGATTCAGTCCTGGTGCTGCTGTGTTTGTGGGTTCGCTCTTGGTCAGCGTCACTTCCCACTTGTGGCTTCCTCGTGAGACCCCATTGGTGCAGATGGTGTTTGCTGCAGGACCTTAGCTCAGGAAGTGGGCCAAGGAAGGCTGTAGCATTCTGGTGCTTATCTTCCAAGTGCCAAGCACTGTTTGGGGATATCCTAATGATTAGAGAGCAGCAAAATAGGATGTGAAATCCCATTCCCAGCTAAATTGAGTTGTGTTTTCTAAATTAAACTGGTTCTTTTTATCTGAAGCATAACCTACAACCTAGACTTCATTATGGCATATAAAAGCCTTGTAGATGCTTAGCTTCTAGTAATTTTTGGATGCATTTGTTCGGGCTTGATATGTCACCAAGATGATCAAGCTTGTCCTGATCTTTAGTCTTGCTGTGTTGTGGTCCCAGCCCAGGATGCCTGAGACTGTTTAGCTTATTTTGAAGCAATGACTATGACTGCAAGGGATGTTTTGGTAAATGCTAAAGTCAATAATCAGAAGGTTAAAGTTTCCACATTCAGGAAAACCTGGTGCCTGCAGTATTTTGTGATTGGCTTTCTGCTGTAATCCAGGCTTACAGTGAGTTTAGATGTAAGGTGAAGACATTCAGCATCTTGATGATTCTTATGTTTTCTTTTTTTCCTGTCTTTTCAGAGTCTCCACCAGCAGCAATGTCAAGAAATGGATACTTCTTTGAAGAAAGTGGCAAGTATTATTTGTCTTGTTTGTGCATAGTATATCACCTTATTGCAGGGAGAACTTGAAAGAGGTGATACAACATCTATTTAGCTTAAGCAGCAAGCAAAGACAGTGTTGCATGGAGGTTGTGTAACCTTGAACTGGAAGCAGACTCTGCATTTTTAAATCCTGTAGATGTTGTAGATATTCAAAACAGTAAATAATCATCTTCATGTTGTCATCAGTGACTATTCTGGGTGGCTCCTTGTTTTTCAAGTTCTTTCATTATGTTTTTCCTGTAATACAGGCTGGCAGGTGTATTTGTCTCTCTTTCTGGAGCGGGGAACATATGTAGGTGTCAGATCCCTTTGGAGACATCCTGCCAAGAGCAACAGGCAAATGTCGGATGGCTCTGGTAAACGCATATTTTAGTGCAAAGTGCTCTCTATGATTTGTTTTCTTTGAAGCAAGATTAAGTTTTGGTGTTTCGGAAACCTGTATCCATCTGCCTCAACAAATGTGGCTGAGTTCTTGGAGATACCGTACTGATCAAGGGCCAAAGTACCACACAACCAAACTGGAAGTGCAGTGAAGTCCCAACTTCTTTACTGGATTTGGAGAAATAGCATGTGTGAGGGTTGTTAGGAAGAGATCATCTTCAGTGTTCAACTCAAGAGCAGACTCTTCAGGATGTTCTCTTCAGGCTTCTTGCCCTTGAAAAGGTGCAGTGCTTGGAGTATTCATGGACTTCCAAAGAATACTAAGCCTTCCTTAGGCCTCTAGATGCTTGCAGATGTCACAAGGCTCATCCTTCTTGTTCCAGGGGTCCAAGACTTAGGTTAACCTTTGGGAAGGGGAAGCTGAATGTCTGCCACATTAGCTGCAGTAGATCCATCATCGCTGTTGACAGTGCTTCCTTGGGCACTGCCTTCTCTGAAAGCATTATATGGAGCCAGTTTCTAGGAGTAAAAGGATGAAACTGGAAGCAAGTCCTCTTATCTCTAGTAACAGGCCTTTTCTGAAGGCTGGATTGAGTTGCAGAAGGGCAGAAATTAATGCCTGATCTCAGGGAGGTTTTCTGCAGGCTTGTGGGGCATGGGTAGCCCTCTTCCTACCTTCCCTGGCCTACTTGTGGCCCCTTAGGATGTTGTTGGTGCTTTCTTGAGGACTGGGATCATAAGAGAGCAACCAGCTTGGGAACTAGGGAGGTGACTAAGCCTCCAGCTTCTGTTTGTGTGAGGGCCTGGGGAGAAAGGCTGCTGTGTTTAAAGAAAGGACAAAGATGGTTATCTTCCAAAGCCACCTACTTCATCCTAAGCCCTCCTGCCACGCAGAACACAAGCACAGCTGCTTGTCGTAGCATCTTATGTGGAAGGTCTCTGCATGTCCCCTCCTAGGACTCAGTCTTGTCTTCCTCAAACTGTTCGAACAAATCCAAACCCAGATCTCTGAATGTTTTTAGAGAACATGCTTGTAGTTCTGCACAACTCTCCTATGAGATATGATTTTCTTTGTCCATTTGGTGCCATGGCAGTGAGCATCTATTTCTGTCTTCTTTGTGTTATTACTCAGCTTCCTCTGTTGTCTTAAGGAGATACTACCTTCGAGCTACCATTAAGGATTTAATGAAACTGTGTATGCTGCTTTCCTGCTTCTTGCATGGTTTGGGGGAAGGAGGGAAGGTTGCTTGCAAGTTCCTGTTCAGCCTGCATGCAGTGTTGAATGCTGTATTAATTGTCATTGAAAATACAGTGTATTTCTTGGTTATTTCATGCTCAAATCCGCTGTCAGTCTTGTTTCTCATGACAAACTGACCTTTTTTGAAAGTTGAGTTCCTGTTGAGTGCTGAGTCACCTTCTACTGCCTGATTTCACTCAGGGCTTGTTTTTCTCATGGACAGCACATCTCGGGGGTTGCTGGTGTGAGTGTTCACATCCCTCTGCGAGGCAGTGCTTTGGTGCTTTCTGTACGGAAGGTTCATGCGCTCAGGTGGTTAAAGACTTACCCAAAAGCTTAATCAGGGCTAGAGGAAACAGCAGAGAAAGAAAGTCACCTTTTCCCATAGTTTCAAAACTGCTTTGAAATGGAACCATTAGGTGTTTGCTGGCACCACTTGATTGGATCCGCCAGTTGGTTGTGGGGACCAAGAGATGCTCTTGTCCCACCTTTAAAACAAAAATCCATCCCCTAAGCTGTATGCTGGAGAAAAGCAAAGAAAAAACAGTAAACCTCTTTGATTCCCTTAGCACTTAGATTTTTCTCAGTAGAGAAATGTCTTTTGATGCTGTTGCTCTTTGCACAGTTGAGCTTTTCCCTTATCTTCTGCTGAGATCTTGCATATACATATGGTCTTCTGTATCCTTAGTAATTAGGATGTTTTTGTTTCTGACCATATCTGAGGCTCTGTTCAGAGATTGTGTCTGTCTTTGCCAGCTGACTCTTTTTTTCTTACCCTTGTGTTCTCAATAGCAGCTGCAGCAATGTTAAAGCTTAAAAGTTGAGACTTCAGTTTGAGTTTCAGCTGTCACAGTGAGGGTCACTTTGGCTGCAGCACCAAAGCAGTGCTTTATATCGAATCTCTTGGATATTTACTGTTCATAAAAACTTACTGAAGGATCTAATAATATGTAGCTCTGTTGATTACTGAGGAGCTGAGGAAAGCCCAGGAAGGATTTTCCAGTGGAGAAATGTTAATATATGACTATACTGGAAGGTCAGAGGATTATTACGCCCCAACTATGTAAAAACCTATTTGATAACTTCTTAACTGGCTAAAAATCTGGAAAGTTAATCAAAGGAGCCCCTGTCTTAAGCTGCAAGTTCCAGTTTCCAGCATATGCTGCTTTTCCCTTATCACTAGGAAGAATTTGACTGAAAGCCAGTTTTATGGCCTTTAGTGCATTGCAGAAGGTAAATGCATGCAATATGACTGGGGAAAAAATAATCTGTTTAGTACCTTGCTCTGTAAAAGCAACGTTAAGGGGGAAAAATAAGGAAAAAAGAAGTTTCTGGTTGGAGAGTGTGGCAGCAGCAGGTACGGTGGCAGATGTTGGCCATGTTCTGTATTCAACCCATGTATAGTGTCAGTTTTAATAGTTGCCCTCTGACATGTCTTGCTGGTGAAAACCCAGGGGTCTACTCAGACTTCTGAGTCTGGAACAAGCCTGTTGCACATGCAAATGAACAAAATCTGGCCTGGCCCAGTAATAGTTGATGTCCCCTTCATGCCCCGTGAGCAGCCCGTGTGCTTTTCACTTGAATCTTCAGCAAGGTTGATTTGTCTAATGAGTTTTCAAAGGAGTTGGAAAATTTAAGTGACTAATGAGATGATTGTGTAGACCCAATCCAGACCTGAAGATAATTGGAGTCCTGATGAAATGTAGCTTGGCAATCAATGTGCAGAATAACTATTCATCAAGCCCCACATTGTCTCTTGGCTGTCAGCCTCCTGCACCCACTTTGGTGGTGATGGGGGGAGTATTCAGTGCCTGCTGCAAGTGGATTAGCTCTGAAGGCATTGGTATTAGCTGCAAGTGATTAAATTCTGCTAGTGTATGATGAGCTGTTCAGCTGACCCAAGAACTTGCCCTGATAAGATGCAAAACCAGAGGCTTTCTAGTTCCTCTTGGAAAATCCAAAGGAAGGAGTCCCAGCATGGTGTTGGGGATATCTGAATTGCTGCATTGTTTTAAAGCTGGCTCAAGAGAGATTGCAGCATAGATTTTTGTCTTCCAGAGAAAATCCCTCACTGCTTGGACTCCTCTGACTTATTAATTGACGTTGCTGGCACAATGAATTGTAGTTGTGTTGAAGGTCCCCAAGGCCCCGGTCTGGCTTGGGATGCTTGGCTATATTTTCTCTGCTTGTTTTTGTTGTTCTGTTTGGTATGTTGTGCTGTGGGGTGTGTTATTTTCTTCTTCAAATTTGTCTTTATCTGCCTTGGAATTGTTTCCTTAACTAGGAGATTAATCTAAATCTCTTGGAAACAAATCCTTTTGTAATGGGTTTCCCTCGATGAGATGCTCCTTTTACCAGCAGGAGATGCGTTGCCGCTACCTACAGAGAGCCCAAGGCTTGTGGGTCTCTTGCAGGCTTTTATTGCTGAGAACTGTCAGGAGGCCTGTACAAAAATAAACACTCCTGATTTCTGTGGGTTCTGGTACAGAATTGCAATTCCACGTGCTGCAGCGTTTTGTGAAAACAAAGCAAAGAAATATAAAAACAGAGCCCCACTGAATTACTTGGATTATTCACAACATTTCCTAGAAATCTGGCTGCAAAATACAATACTGGAATTAATTCAAAAGTGCCTGGGTGTTGTTTTCTTGTGTAGCAGATCAGTTCTTTCAGTTCTGGTATGAGTTATTACTGAAGTGGCAGAGGAGACTTTATGGTTCCATCTGGCTCTTCATGACGAAAGTGTGACTTGAAGCGGGGTTGGAAACATGCAACTGAAGTTATGGCCAGTGGTAGTGGGAGCTGTTATGTAAAGGATGCAGGTCTGGTCTTGGTGACTCACCTGCTAGACTCTTTCTGCCTCAGTTTTTTTGACAAGAGGAGGTTGATCTGTGGTTTTAAAGCACTCTGAAAGTTTAGATAATGGATTGACATGTCCATAGCAGGTGGCCATTACTCCAGAAGGGTGCAAGCCCGTGTCTGATGGGCTCCTGGTGACTACTCGAGAGCCAAGAAGCATCACTCGACAATTCCCAAGATCTTCTACCCATTTAGCTACTGTGGAGGGGCTGGGATTGGTGGATACTTCCCTAAATCCCATCTAGATAACCCACAGAAGTCAGCAGTCTACTTGTGCCAATGCGTAATATCTGACTTAATAAGCAAGGTCTTCTAACAGAGGTATGTGAGGGTAGGCTCTAGACCCCTCTTGCCGATTAGTTGCCATCAGCAAACCCTCAGCAGTCCAAGAACACAGCGATCAACTCCTACCACCAACTAGTTGTCTTCTCCCGGACTGGCATAAAACATGTCCACATGGCTGCCTGCTGCACGATGGGTAAAGCTCCTTAGGACACAAATAGTGAGCTTTGCCAGGGAATCTCTCGACTGTGAACCAAAGGCGAAGCTTAACATTCTAGCGAGCACCCAGCTGTATGCAGAGAACTGCTTTATTTAATCAGCAGGGCTTAAATCTTTAATTTTGTGGGAGACAGCTTTGCAAACTGTGAGTTGATGGCAGCCTTTTGGAGGGTGCTGCACTGTGGCTGCAGCCCTGCTATTGTTCTTTTCTGTGAAATGGAGTAAACTGTTAGGAAGGACTCTTTCACAACTGTTTTTCAGACTCGTGTGAGTCAAAACGATAAGCAAGCTCCTTTACAATTTAGGCAAGTATTTACCAAAAAGGTGCTGTTCTATTAATGCACTTGCTCTCTTCTTGTCTGAAATAGAACTATTTTGATAAGTAGGTGAGATGTATCGACATATGAGATGTGATGAGAAGCTTCTCTTGGTTAGTGTGTGAGTAGCATGTTGCCTAAACCCTTCTTTTTAGAATGCTGTGCAGACTGGAGAACTGCTAACACTTGTACAAAGTTCTTCCAGGTCTCTCCTGAATCCTTTGGTTGCTTGATCCCTGCTAATTTTAACTAACTGTAAGGTTATCTAACCTTTGGAGGCAACACAAGTCCCTGTTTTTGTGCAGAGTGTAAAGGTCAAAATGGAGGTGGAGGCTCCACTATTAATTGAGTTTCCTTTTGCACCCAGTGTTGGGGATTTGGGTATTTTCCGAGTGACGCAGTGAAGCTGCAAGCCTGCAGCATTTGGGGAACAAAGCACGAGCTGAAAGCTCAGGCTGATCACTTCAGCTCAGGTTAATTAAAACTTCATGCTTTTCTTGAAAATGAGTGTCTATTATCGGATAGAGCAAGTTGAAAATCCATGAGTGGAAAAATCAGATGAAGCTGACTTCTTTTTAACTTAATGCCAGTATCATGACTAGGTTTTAGGTAGATATAAGGCTTAATTCTCTGTGAGTTCCTTTACATCTGAGCACTGGGTTGCTCAAAGAACCAGACCTGATTTTAGGGTGATGCCCATGTCGCAGTTGATGCCCCCTTACCTTTAAAATCTATTGAATATATTTTATTGTTGCTTCAGTTGCCCTTTTGTACTTGACATGTAATTCTTCTGAGAAAGTTGATGTAAATATCTCTTGGGCTCTTCTAAAGCAAGAACTTGCCAATTCACTCGACTGGCTGCAGAACTGCTGGCTGTTCGTGTAGTGGTGTGAGGTTTACAGCTTGAAACACTGAGTGGGGCCAACCACTGGATTTCAGTTCTGAATGGACCAGGATCAGTGACAAAAGTATCAGAAGCAGTGATGTTAGAAGGAAAGCCTTTTCCCAGAGTGAAATGCCTGAGGCTGCTGAATCCAGCCGGAGCACAGTGTGTACTGATTGATGTTCCTATGTTCTGGCAAGGTGACCACAAGTGCTGTTTCACATAGTCAATAGAAAGGGTTGTCCTGCAATTTGCTGCCTTCTCTGCCTAAAAACTCCGTTGAGAAACCTAAAACTGCTAGGTGATAAAATCAGACTGCCAATTGTATGAGCTCAAAAGGAATCTTTCAGTGTACCTTTAGCATTCTGGCTTTGTGGGAGGAGGAAACTACCACCTCTAAAAAGGAGGCGATGCCACCCCATGATTCTGGAAGCGGGGACTTGATTTTGGCTGAGGGCATAGGTGTTGCTGTGCAAACAGGTGTTGTAAATGAGAATGCTTTCCCAGATTTAGTGTAGACTACCTTGGAAGTTGAGGATAAAAATCAGTGGTTTCCACAAAGCTGCCTCGAGTATTCAGAGTGTTAATGTAGCATATGTGGTCCTTCAGAAATAAGGGCAGCAATTCTTGCAGAGATTTGGCAGAAGTCGATAGCTTTTGACAAGCTTTGATTTTTCAGCTTTCCTATTTTGCCCTGCTAATCTTGCTACCTGAATATGTACCTTAGTCTCACCCATATAACTTTTGCTTTTAAAACAATAGCAGCAGTACATCTGCCTGAATAAAATGTGTAGCATGCATCTGCCCAGAACTGTGGTAATGCCAAAAGGAAAAATGCCTCATCTCCCCTCAAAACCTCTTTTTTAGTTATTTTACCTGGCTTATAGCATTAAACTGAGTCTGCAGCGCAATGTGGATAGATGCATTTGCACTCCCAACCTCCTGGTTAGTGTTGCAAATGTTGATTAGAACACCATGATTTGCTTTGTCTCCTCTGAGGCTCACAGAGAGGTTATGCTGGGGCTGTCTCTGGCATAACTCTCATAACCTGGGATGTGAGATGATGTTGTTAGTAATAGAGCTGCTTCTCTCCCAGGAAATGGAGTTTGATTAAGATTTGGCTTTCTTGGAGAAGTCTGCAGGCCCTGGGCTGCAAGAGCTGCTATCACAGAGCAGTTAAGACTTTCTAGGGAACATACATGATGTGACTGAAGCTGTGCTTCCTGCTAATTACTATTCTGCTGACTTTTATTACCCCAGGTGCAGCTGCCAGTGTCACCAAAGCAGTGGTGGGAGAGGTAATGCCACCTCCCATTGCTGCCATTCTATTCACTGCCTTTCCCGACAAAGCCCTGGTCTCTTAAAGCTCAGCTCAAAAGCAAAATAGCTGCAGGGCAGGCACGTTGTCAGAGCTGTGACAGGGTTCATAGCAGCAGGACCAGGGAGAGGAAGTGGATCCGAGGAGGTGACGAAAGGGGCGCAAGCTAGGGATGAATACCTTGATATTAGGGCAAGGCAGCCTGGGCCAGACATGAATTACAGGGGAAGGGGTGATGCTTGAAGGGGGATATGGATAGAGAAATCGCATTTTCTAATTCTCTTTTTCTTCCCAGCACCTGCATAAAATGGGAGATGGCTTATTTTCGTATTGTACAGGATGGGTTTTGGTATGGGAAGACTTGGGGTCAAGCCACAAGCTACTTATGGCTGTACAGGGTGAGGAGTGGATTTAGTTCCTGCAGCACTGCAGGATGGTGCTTGCTGTCCTTGGCCTTGTGCACATGTGCTTTTCTGCTTCTCTTTGCTCTGAGCTGAGCCCTGCAGTGTAGAGTGAAGGGGATCGTGGTGACCATGGTGTTCTTAAAGGTGCAGGAGGGCTGCACCGATCTTCTCAACCAACCTTAACTCGGTTCCTACCTCTGCAAAATCTCTTTTCTGTAGTGCTTTCAGCTCATATTTCAGGCTGAAGCTGCACCTCCTGTGCTCAGAGGTCTCACTCACCGTGCTGTGTATCTCATGGAGCTTCAGCAAATGTTGCCTTAATATGAAGGTAGCAACCTGCAGTGATAGAGATGGGGGGGACCCACTTTGGAGACCTTAAACTCTTCCCCTGCTGATCTGAGGCAGTATGCAAAGGTGTCTAACTCAGTCCTCCACCTCACCAAAGCAACTGCTCACAGCACAGACTATAAAGTATTACCAAGACTGTGCTTCCATATGGAAATATGACTGATATTTCGATGAATGATGCACTGCCTGCATCAGATCCCTCTCTGAACTTGTGCAGAACACCAATTAGACTTTGAGAGGAGCTGAACAGCTGCTGCTGTTGCTTGTGGCATCAGCTGCCCTTCGAGCAGCAGGGGTGGCACTCGGTGATCATCAGGCAATGGGGAAGAATACAGCTGCCAGGGCTGGAGGCAGCTCTTGAGCTGTGCTCAGAGGGAAGGGAAGGTGCATCTGCCATGCATGCAGCTTATCTCCTCACCTCGAGGTGACCCTGCGTTTGACAGGCAGAAGTTTGGTGATGTTTTAAGGTGCCTGGCAGACTAATAGGCTGAAAAGGTTCAAAACAGGAGTGGTTTGAAGCCTTGAGGTGGTTTAGTGACAAAGCAGACACCTGCCTGGGAGTGCAGTTCCTGTGCAGCCCAGGTTGGGGATTATTTGCAAGCCGAGTGTTTTGTCCGTTCTCTTGCCCAAGGGACATGAGGCTCGGCTGCCTTTTGTTCTGCTCTTTCCTCCCCTAAAGAGGGAGGAACAGAGGATGCTTCCCTTGCCAGAGTCCTCGCTGACCTCTGCCCAACCCTCTGATCCTGCTCCACCCTTGCCCTTCTTCCAGCTCCCGTGTTGCTTCTTGCCTGTCTCCAGCCCGCTCCGCTTTCAGGGCCCACTACTGCTGCTGTGCTCTTATCAAGGCAGTTTCAGTGGCCCTGGAAGGTGAATTAAGAGTCTTCCCTGCTTGGTTTTTACCCACTTACCCATCTGTGCCTTAACTGCATTAGGACAGTAGGGAAAAACCCAACCATGTTCTCTGAGCTGTGTGCTCTAACCCTCTTACCCCCATGTGCCTCTCATCTGACCCCAAAGAGCGAAGGATGGAGAAGCACAAACCTACTGGGACAGCTGCCCTGGGGCTGCAAAGGTATGGGGTCAACATGGAAAAGCCAGGGTCATAGATTCCAGCCTATTCCAGGCTGATTTTAGCTGCATGAGCTCTCCTGGCACCAGGGAGACTGTCAGCACCGCTTCACTGAGGTGAGATTATGGTGTCCACCACACAGTTCAGAGGGACCAGACCTCAAGTCTGGCTCTTTCTTTGGGACCTGGATGCTTGTGTGGGGCTTTGTAGCACTTCTGATGCCAGCAGGCACCTTGCCTAGCTGTTCTTCATTCCTCCAGGACACAGGCTGCCCTCAATCCTGGCACCTCTGCCAGCCCTTGCGCGGGTATTTCATCCCCGGTGGTGCCTGCAGTGCCATGATAGTTCAGTGTTGTGTTCAGGGCTTCCCTGTACTTTCCTCCCTCGCTTCTTTCTGCCTCTGGACAAGTTTCCATCATGCAGGAATGACAACAGCTGCCTAAGCTCCACCAGCTGCAGAGGATGGCACCCTTGGTGCATTTTGCTGGCAGGCTGGATGGGGGACAGCAGCACCTTGGATGCTTTTTAAAGCCTTCAGAGCAGTTCTGATAGGGACGATTCATGTTTGTTCCTTTCAAGCAGGTAAATGAAGGAAGCAGAAATCGAGAGAGGGAATAGTCTATGAATAACCTGAGATTTATTTTTTTTTGCTGTGTTTTCCACACCTTGAATAAGCAGCTTAGAAGCCACCTGAAGGCCTGAATCCCCTGCAGCCCCTTTGCCTGCACACGATGAGTGCCTGTCATCTCGTTGCTTGCAGCAGGAAGTGCTGCAGCCCCTGTCCTGTGTCGCCGAGTTCCTGTTTGTGGCCTCCCTGCTCCGGGCTTGTTTTTGTGGTGCTGTCGCCTCAAGATCCCTCCGAGACTGCGTGTGCTGCTTTCAGCTGCTGCCGCCTTCACGTTTGCTTAGACGAGGCTTTAAAAAGCCATCAATATTTTAGTTCTCATTCAAGCCTCTGCCTCGAAGCTCCCGCTTTTCATTGCCTAAATGGAGCTAATGAAACATATCCCTCCTGCTTCAAATTAGGCATAAAAAGACTTTGTCAGAAGCTGTAGAAGCTGCTGAATAATTCTGGTAATGTAAAAATTGACATTCTATAATGTTCCTAATTCTCCTAATTAAACATGATACACGAGCACGCCACAAGAGTCCTCCAGCTGCCTCGTAATGCAGCGTTGCAGCGAACCAGCTTGGCTGTTGAGTCGAAGCGAGGTTAAACTCTCATTAGAAGCCTTGCAAAAGGCTAACGAGTTGTCTGCTGTAATTAAGAGACTTGTCTCGCTTGCTCAGCGCTGCTGCCTCCAGTGACCTGCTCCTCTGCCCCGTGGGGAGCTGCGGGTCTGTCCATCCCTATCAGGTGTCTCCTTGGAAACTTTCTATTCCCTTTCTTTTTCCTCCCCCTCGCCTTCAGTTTCAAATTGCCAGTCGGGCGGATGAAGGTGCTGGGTTTGGGGTGGGCTGAGGCTGTGGCGATCTTCATGGCTTCAAGCTGGAGTTTTCGTCGTGGTTTTTGAGCGGAGAGGAGCAAGGTGCTGACACTCTGACTTTGCTGCTCGCACTGTGTGAAGCCTGTGGTCTCGCCTCCATAGCAGCCCTTCAGAGCCGCACCTGAGCTGATCGCTTCTCACTTTGCTCCTTCACCAGACAAGGGGACAAAGAAGCCCCTCGCGAGGCGCTGGGTGCTGCCGAGGCCTCTGCGCAGCCATGACCAGTGGGTGACACCCGCAGCACGCCAGCCCCATGCTGCCGGCGCAGCCCGTGTTTCTCCCTAACCACCCTCCCCGTCTTGTCACTGTCACCAGGGTACCTCAAATGCGACATGGACGATGGCTGCGAGGCCAAGGAGGAGACGGGGGGCGAGGAGCTCTTCGACGCGGTGAACAACACCGTCGTCTCGGGGGACAGCATCCGCTTCTTCGTCAACGTTAACCTCGAGGTGCCGCCGAATGCCACCGGTGAGTGCCACCACCCTGCGGGACACGGGTGTTCCTCACGGAGCAACCTTGGAGTGGTTTGATGGAAAACCCAATAAAGTCACCAGCGTGAAGCATCCTGACTCTTTTTCCCCACTCTCTGTGTTAAAAAGGCATCGAGTTCATGGCCGGACAACCTGCCATTGCTCTCGCTGCTGTTGCCTGGTTGCTGGAGAGCCATTTCTAGCTCTCTAGCTGAGAAATTGGGATTTTTGTGGCGCACGGGATCCCTGTAGATTATCCAGGCTCTGCTCTGGGGCTTCCTAAGGATTTTGGAGGCCTTTTGATCGTGCTTTGATTGGAACGCTGGAGGTGAATGGGAGCCGCGGATGGCCTGGCTCTCCGCACGAGA
>NW_009929789.1:146525-176197 GCF_000696875.1 Nestor notabilis | reverse complement strand
TTGGGGCTTACGGCGTGTGCCTTTTGGGGTTAATCGCCCTGGCTGGCGGGAAGCAATCCCTGCGCTTGCTGTGTGGAGGCAGAGAGCAAACATGAGGAGAAAACCAGCCTCAGGCACCTCTGCCAAGTTCTCCCCCAGATGTGCTTTGGTAGGATCAGTACCTGCTGCAAGCTTCCTGCGAGGGAGGAACATGGTGTTTGCTGCTGGTGGTGCCTGCTGGGGGGGGAACACAGCAGAGAAAAGCATTCCCAAGGCTTCCATCCTCGGTGAGCTGCAGTGTCAGCTCGGAGTGGTGGCTTTGCTCCTGTGTGCCAAGCGATTTGGGAGGGGGTAGAGGAATGTTGATCAGAAAGCAAGTGGCAGGGAGTGCTCCATCTGGCTGGGACTTAAAGGCTCTTACTGCTGGTAGTGGTAGTGTGCTGCTTCTCGAATGTGAAGCTGTGCTGTAGATGGACATATCTGCCCAAACTGTATTCTTTGTGTGCTCCCTGCCAAGCCAGCATCCTTTAGAAGCTTTGCCCAAGGTGGAGGGGACTTCCAAACAGCCTAGTTGACACAAACTGTGTAGGTATCTACATTGCTTTCTGTCAAGGGGTAAAATCCATGGTTTACTACTCTAAAGGTTGCTTTTGCCTCCGGCACACATTTAACATCCCCTGTAACACGTGTGCTAAATGGTGCGGCTGCTGGAAAATGCAGCTCTGGGACATGCTGGGAAATGCAGCAGCCTGGGTGTCATTCCAGCAACTGGAGGCATCCTGGAGCCTGTGTGGGCACTATTTTGGATAGTAAATGAAAGGGCTCTGGACTGTCTCTGGAGTCACAGTGTTGGAGAGTCCTTTAAGTTATTTTTAGATCATAATTGACCTATAGTGAGTGAATATTGGAAATGGTGATGCAGAATAGGCATGGTCCAGACCTTTGCTCTGCTATCTCGAAGTCTGCTTTTTGAATCAGAGCAGTGACTTTAACTGAGGAATAACATCTAGCAATTTTCAAGCCTGCAATTTTACAAATGCCATCGTAATGGAAAGATTTAAAGGGAACTGTGCTCCGCTATGGCAAGTCTGGGCTTAATGCCGTGGGGTGCATTGTTTGGGGATGAGGAATGCAAGTGCTGTGGATTCTTCAGTGTCTGAAGAAGCTGACTTTCCTTGTGTGTCTTCCTGGACTTTTGATAGTTGTTTTCCCTTCCATTCAAAACAGGACAAAAAAAGGCTTCCTTATTTCCCTGAAGCGCTGATGTTTGTGATGGTGGGATTAGTTGTGTCCTTTTTCTTCAGCTGAGATGTTTAGCATTCTTAGGGAAAAATGGGTTTCTGATGTGCTGGAATCCCTGTACAAATGTGAGGATGCACGTTTTAAAAATGGGCTTTGGGCAGAGCAAAAGTCCAGACTTTCAGTAAGAGGAGGTGTCAAGTAAGACTTCTTTTTCTTCTTTTCTATGATATCAGAGCAGCCCAGGTAGCTAAAATCCAGGTTCTTCTCTATCAGGCACAGAATTCCTCAGACTCCAGGTGTTTGAGTCTTCTAGGCTGTCAGCTCTTTCTCGGAGGTGGTTTTACTGAAGCCTCTTCCAGGGTGGATTTTATACACACCAAATCAGTCTCTGGCTACAGAGAGCATAGCTGATCCTCCTGGGAAGCTGACTTCTGGGGTGGTTGGAAGTGGCTGAGATGAGCCCCTTAAGCTCTTCTAATGAAAGTAGCCCGAACTGCTGGTAAAAAGACCCTCTTCACAAGCTTCCTCAAGCCCCTTCCAGAACTGAGGTTTAACTATGCCATGGCTGAGGTATGTCTGGGAGAATACTGTTCAGCTCTGCAAGGAGCTGCTTTCCAGACATGCCCTTGCACTGCTGCTGCTCTCTGGGAGTTTTGTTTTATACTCAGGCTTTGCATTCCTGGAGCAGAACTGTGGAGCTGAGCACCTGCAGTGCTTGTCTCCAGCAAGGCAAGCTGAAAAGAAAGCAGGTTTTGTCCTGGCAATGCAACATCCCCCTAAACACCTCATTTCCAACCCTTAAGGGACCTAGTGCACCAGGATCCTCTGGTGCTCTTTAAACACGGAGGAAAGCCAGTGTGGGAATGACATCTTTCCATCCTCATGCCATTTTCTTGCTTTCTCCAAGCTGTGCAAAACCTTTATTGAGCTGGAAGGCTTCCTTGTACCAGAGAGCTTGACATTGTGCTCTTGTGTCATGCAATGCTTGCTGGGGCTTGGGCAGAGAAGGACCGAGCGTGGGCCCTCTTGTACAAAGAGGGCTCTCCAGTGCTGCTTTTGTTGATTTGCTCCCTAGTGTCACATGTACTTGCTGCATGAAATACATTTGCTCAATATCCAGCAGGGAAAACCTCTAGGGTGACTTGAAACAAGACAAATGTCGTATCTGTGAGTCTCTGTGCGTGTTCCAGCCATCACTGTTTGCTTTCTTGGCTGAATGTGGTATCCAAATTCTCTCCTGATTGAGACCTTTCCTGGCAAGCTGCTGTGAGGTTGCTGCTCACCTTAGTGTAGGGCTGATAGATCCAAAAATCCCATCTGGGGAGAGGATAAGTTGGTACCCCAGGGTCTGGGTCCTGGCAGGCGACCTAAGTGGAATTACAGATGCGGTGACAGCTCTGCCATCATCCTGTCAAGCTGTTAGTCTCTGTATGATATAGGTACAGCTTGCTATGAACATAATTGGGTGCACTTTACTATCATTCTGTTTTAAAGAGATCACTGCGTGGGATTAAACGTTGAGCCAACAAAACATAGCACGGCCCATAAAACTGTGACAATTAGCCATTGTCATAAAATGCTGGGCTGTGCACACAGCTGGGTAGAAAACAGGAGAGCTTGAAGAAATTTTAGGGTTTAAGGTATGGCCTGTCTCATTTTTAATTAATAATGGCTGTTGTTGCACAGAATATTGGGCCCAAATCAGTGCAGATGCCTAGGCACTGATGCTTCTTAATCTTGACACTTGGGTCCTTACTCCTGGGTGTTTTGTTCCTTCCTTGCAGCAGCTGGTGAAAACTGCTTTTCTCTTCAGCCTCTCATCTTTCTAGCTTAGGTTTTGGTGGTAATACTTGTGTTTTCAGCAAATGCTAGCAGCTTCAACATGAAGGTGAGCCTTTGTGTGAAGCTAGATGCTTTTTGACCCGGGGTCTGCATTTGTGGGGGAAGATCAGGATGGTTTGCAGACACAAACTTGTTCTGAAGTCACAATAAATGTGTACAACGTTAGGTCTTGGTGTGCAGTGGGGGGATCTCTTTCCTCTCCAGACCACTGTGCTACGAGCCCTGCTTATTTCATAGCTACCAGCTTAGCTCTCTAGTGGCTTTGCAACTGCTTTCCTATTATCTCACCTAGTTAGAAGTGTATTAATCCTTCCGTCCTAGTGCTATCTGGATGTCAATTTGACTCTCTCTTTGTGTTTTATACATGGGCTTTTCCATAAATCCCCCTGGAGCCTGGGCTGCGGGTGTACATACCTGCATCCCTTCAGCCTGTTGCTGAATCACATCAAACTAGTGATTTCAACCACTCGCTGCTTTATCTGCAGCACACTTGGAAATAAATCCCTGTGAATGAATGCAGCAGTCTGGTTTAGGTTGAGTCTTTAAGTTGGTGGACAAGTAATGCAAGCCTCACTTGTTGCAGCGGGTCTGTTAAGTGTGCAGGTCCACAGCCTTGCTGTTCTCACCTGCTTGGCAGCCCCCTTAAATCAGCCAGGCAAGTATTTTCACCGTTTGGACCTTATTCTTGCAGTTTGGGGGTTAGAAACAATTCTTTGGTCCTCGTTCTTGCAGCTTGGGGGTTTAAAACGGTTCATCACCTCCTTCCACCAGATTGCAATAGACGTGTTTGCGCTGGCTATTTTCCTAAACGTGGGCACAACTTAGCAGGGATTTGTGGGGCTGTAGCTGCTTAACTTCCGTAGTATGCATTGCCACTTACAGCTGATGCTTGTACCAGAGGGTTTAGCTGCAGAGAGGTGCCTGAAGCAGTTTCTTTTGGGGGGAAGAAGGCAAAATCCTGATGGCAGTGAAAGCCAATTGGAAAGCAGGATGTGGCTTTGTAGGGGCGTGGGGGGGGAAATAACGGAACACGATTTACGCTTCATGAGAAATTAAAGCCTGTTCCACCCTCTGGACAATTGATCATTCCTAGATACGGAGAATCAACAGTTTCCTGTAATCCACTCCAGAGGCACACACGTGCACGCCCGACGCTGCTGCTCCGAGGAAAACACTGTGCTCTAACTCCTGGCCCTGCCCCTGCTGAGATGACTTTATTCTTTAAGGGGACGAGGAGAAATGCTAGATGCTGGCGCCAAGGATATTCCAGAGAGAGTAGCGTCCAGAGACAAGTGGTCTGGGCCTGAATGGGTATCATTCTGCACACAATAGTCACATTTCCTCACATTAATACCAAGGTCCTTTTTATGTCTCGAGGCACAATGCTGACCCACGCGTTCCATCTGATAACTCCTGTTTTAGCAGTTTGATGTCAGCGTGGGATGTTGGGCTCCTGAAGCTTCCTATACTCTAATGGAAAGTGGCTACACCGATTGTGTCGTGGGGGGGGAGATGACCTCCCTCCGAATTTCCTGATGAAGGTGTTTTCAAAGTGGTGTTCACAAAGCCAAGGGAGGTGTATGTATGGGGGGAGGAGGGTTGGGTAGCACAAGTGGCTCTGCACAAAGGCAGAGTTCTTCCTTTTAGGTGCTTCACCTTGAGTTTGCTTTGGGGCAGCTTCTCCCGGGATTTTAAGCATCCTGTCCTTGCAGTTGGGGGCAAATAGTATCCTGGGGTTTATCAGGAGCGTGGCAGCAGGTCGAGGGAGGTGATCCTCCCCTTCTACTCCGCTCTGGTGAGGCCGTATCTGGAGCACTGTGTCCAGGTCTGGCTGCCTCAGTACAAGAAAACAAGGACCTACTTGAGAGGGTCCAGCGGAGGCCACAGGGATGATCAGGGGTCTGGAGCACCTCTCTTAGGAGGACACATTGCCAGAGCTCAGGGGATTTAGTCTAGAGAAGAGCAGACTGAGAGGGGATCTCATCAATGCAGATCAGTATCTCAAAGGCAGGTGCCAGGAGGATGGTGCCTGACTCTTTTTGATGGTTCCCAGTGACAGGATGGGAGCAGTGGCCATAAACTAAAACACAAGCAGTTTCACCTCAACATGAGGAAGAGCTTCTTTCCATTGAGGGTGGCAGAGCGCTGGAAAAGGTTCTGGGGTCTCCCTCTCTGGAGACATTCAAACCTGCCAGGACAATTCCTTTGTAACCTGCTCTGGATGGCACTGCTTTGGCAGGGGGTTGGACTGGCTGATCTCCAGAGCTCCCTTCCAACCCTAATGATGCTGTGAAACCTATAGCAGCTTTTCTTTGAAAAAACACAAAGAAAATAAGCTGTTTTTGCAGCGTGTGCATGTCCGAGGAGTTGCGTGTGACAAGCGACACAGCGGTCAGCACTCTTATCTTGTGCTGGCTCTGTACAAAAGCCCTGTCAGTCTGTCTGTGCTGTCTGCCTCTAACTCCTCCACGATGTCCATAGCACAGTGCAAGGCGATAGTCCTTCACCCACCCAGCCGTTGTGATGTCTGTGCTGAGCATTACTCAGGTGAGGATTTCCTCCCCACCCTGCCTGCTCCTTCCCAGCCTGCTCCAGAAACTTGCAGCTTGTTGCTTATTCCCACCTGCCTTCAACCTGGGTTTTGGCTTAAGAGGGATGAACCCTCTTAAGCAGGATTTCTGCTGCAGCTCAGCTCACTGCCCTATTGTGGGATAGTTGGGGCACAGTTATTTATCTAACAGTATTTAACACAAATTACTCGGGTCTGATGGGGATGAGTCCTCACTCAGTACAGCCATGGCAGGACAGCAAAGCAGAGGATCCCCTTGAGATCCTGCTTGTGATGAGTTAGAGGTATCTTCACTGCTCATAACAAGCTTTTGTTGTGCCATGTGATAATGTTCTTACTTTTTCAGGCAACAGATCCTAAAAGCAGCATAGTTTTCTGCTCACAATGTGATCCAGTACAAGTGGTTGAGCTTGGATTTGCTCAGACCTCTGAAGAATGTCCAGATAAAATAGCTTTTTTTTTTTACACTAAAACTCCCCTACCTTAGATATTTCCACTTCTAAGAGATGCTTGATGTTTTCCTGGGAGAACCATGGAAGTGCTAATGTAGTATTCTGCTCTGATTTATTAGCCTGTTTCCCATGCAGATGCACTAGGGAGTGAATATAGATCTAAAGTAATGTCCACTGACACGTGCACAGCCAAAATGTTCCTGCTTTCCAATTTCCACTCCTTTATCCCAGAGAAAGGTGGTCTTAAGATGCTGCAAGCCTCCAGTGGTGGCTTCACTCCAAAGACTTTTGGATCTTCTCAGGTGTTAAGGGCAGCACTGGGGACCTGTAGCAGGGAAAGGAGATCTTAAGTGAAAGGAGATCTCTTAAGGCAAGGGGTGAAAAGCCTTCAACTTTGGCATACTACTTTCATGGGTTTGTTTTCAGGGTTATCTTTGCATAGAAGGTGGCACTATCTAAACAGGGGATGGAGGGGATGCAAGCAGGGGATTTAATTTCTCTGGGTTGCTATTAGGGATGTCATTTAAAGGGCAGCGTGGATGAAACCGCTTTGGAATACGGCAAATTTCCCGCTCCATTTCTTGCTTCCAAGTATTAAATCTCCTTGTTCATCTCGAAGCTGGATGGGTCCTGTTCTTCTGCAAATGGTGGGAAATAAACAATGGAGACGTGCCACAGTGCCTTGGCAGAGCTCTCAATGTGCTGACACGAGGCCACAAGTGTAAGTCTAACGTTGGCAATTCATCAGCTTCACTAAAACTGAAGTGAACTCCCTGCAAGTCACCGCGAGTAGAGCTGCGTGCCTGCGTGCACGCGTCCTAGGAATTCGGGATATGAGTGTCCCCTTGATGTGCCTGCCAGGGGATGTTGGAGATGCGTTGCTGGCTTTTGGGTTTTCCCCTGGGCAGAACCTGGAGCACAGCCTAACAGATAAGGTCGGCCACCCCTGGCAGCTCTCCTTTAACTGTGTGTGAGGACACAGACAATAACGCCTGTAGCTAGCTAGCTTGCCTAAAATAGAGTTTTGCAGCCTGCTTTGTCCAGCGAGGAGGACCATAAAAATAGAAGTGAAAAGTTTTCATAGCCCTGACCTCTTCTTTCTGTTTAAGTACACTTAATCCTGACATTCAGGTGTGAGTTCTAATTATTACTCCTGGTAGTGAGATGTAACTGATGATTGATGGATGTTTCTCCTCTGTCATAGAGGGTGGATCTATGGCTTTCTGCATCCATTTTGTCCCCATGAAGGGCTGGCTCCTCCATGGAGCTGCAAGGGTTTAGGGTGTTGCATCTTTTCAGCTCCTCCATAACTGGAAGGAAGCAATAATAGTGCTTTGAAGGAGGAGAAAATGGGTGAAAGGCTAATGGTGGTTGGTCATGGGCTTTAGCCAGGCTATCTCCCAATGGATGTGCCTTGGAACCTCATAGAATCATAGAATGATTTGGGTTGGAAAGGACCTTAAGACCTAGTTCCAACTCGCTGCCCATGAGGCACCTCCCAGTAGACCATGTTGACCAAAGACCTGAACATTGCAGGGTTTTATCCCACATTGCCTAGTGGGTTCCCCTCCAGTAAGTAACTGGGTGACTCGTAAGTGAGGTAGAAGAGCACTTGGGAAGTCTCTGTGTGTGTGTTCCTCCCACTTTTCATGTTCCAGTGGGTTTGCTACTCTGAATAATGTTGTAGAACTCCAGTAGGCCTTTAAGGTAACAGCCCAGAAGTGGGATGACCATATCTAGCTGTCTCCTTTCCATGGGTCAAGTCTGAGTGGCATGTTGCTTGGATGAAACGCTGAATGAGACTCTGGCCTTTCCAAAGCATCACCTCCCTACCCAGACATGCTTTTTCGAGAAGCTTGAAAGATCCTGGTCCAACAGATGTAATTAGATGGTTTTGCTTGCATTGATAAAGCAGCACTCGGTGCTCATCCAAGATGAGTACCTGAGAGAGCTGTCAGCACAGAAGATTGATACATGCTTGAAACTGATAAGAGGAACCAAGAGTTACTGCATGACAAAAGGACAGCATGAATTTCTGTTGTGTTTGCAAGCATCTGTGAGGACAGACTGCAGATACCTTCTAGCATGTGCTTGCCATTGTTGAAGGTTGGGGGTATTTTTTTGTCTCTATAAAACTATTTCTTGCAAGAGCTGAAAACCCAAAACATGGTTTCTCCTCAATGAATATTTATGGCTTCCAAATCTTCCAGCATACTTTTGCATGTGTAATTAGGCTGTAAGTTGAGTAAGTGAGCACTGGAGAACTACAAACATAAGAGCCTAGGGAAAATGCTTGATGTTTCTGGTTTATTTGGGTGCTTGCTTTTTAATAATGAATAGCATTTTTTAGATGAAACAGCTTGTGTTCTCCAAAAGATGCGTCAAAAGCAGTAATTATTGGGACCATTGCACCAGCAGACTTGTCTAGTTAAGTGATGTTTTTAATCACATGTACAGCATCCAACTTTACCCAACTTCAGTTGGGTGATGTAACCAAAGCCTCTGAACTGTCTTGTTTTGTTTAGTGGGAGATAAAGGAGATGAATCCTTTCCCTCTTCTCCAGTCGGCTCTGCTCCCAGTTTGAGTTGCATGGCATGACTCAAATTCCTATTTGATCAGGGATTGTGTTGGTTAAAGCAGCTTTCTCTGTGCAAAAGGTAATTGGGTTGTTTTTGAGTTCTGGTGTTGTCGTGTGAATTGCATCCTCAGTCAGTTTATTTTTTGGAGACTAGAAGGGGCTGGGCTTGAAGGTGCCTCTGTGTGTGTGTTCAGCCTGTGAAATGGGATTGAAGAAGTTGTTATAGGTCAGGATTTGGAAGTCCAGATCTGGAAAGGAAGCAAACCCCTCATCCGAGTAGCTGTAATGCTGTGTTACATCTCTGTACTTTTCCACTGCTTGGCCTCTGGAAAAGTTTTTGGTCTTCAGTGGGTTTTTTCCATGCTCATTTGAATGACAGCTGTTCACGTGTTTCGTGTATTGCTTCGGTAGCAGCTCAGTCTTGTGGGTTTTCTGAGGGGTGAAGATGAGGACTTGAGAAGGATACAAAGACAGTATTTGTCGTACTAATGATGCTACAGAGAAGTTGCCTTGGATGCAAACAGTGTGGAATGGGCCTGTGGCAAAAACAACCAATATTTCTTTGTCTTTTAACTTATACCCCAAAAGTTGCTTCATAAACACCCAAAGAAAATGTTAACATTGGTGCTTGGAAGTTTGAACGGGGAACTTCCTGGTACCCCTGTACTCAGCTGCATGTTAAGTGACACTTAATAGTCCCTAAACAGCAGTTTTCTTTCCCAAGAGCTCCGTTGCTTTACGCTGAGATTTATGGAGGCAGCGTGGTGAGTTGACAGGACATTAATTTGCTCATCTTGGAGTCACTGCGTGTGATCTCTCACAGCCTGCTCCCTTGGAAGTGCCTGGGTGTTATTGTTGACTCTTTAAGGAGGACAAGAATGGTTTCCAACCGAGCGTGACTCATGCAATCTTAGCCTCAATCTATCAAACAACGATGCATTGGATTAAATGATTACCTAAAGGATTAGGAGTTAGATTATTTTTTGGGGAGGCGGGGGGTAGGGAAGAGTAAAAATACATAGAGAATCTGAAAACAAACCCCCCCCAAAGTTGCAAGAGACAACCCCCAACTAATCGGATAATGCCAAAAGCTGCTTCTACTCTTGGTTTACACTTCCAAAATGGGAAATGTTGTAAAAGTTGAATCTCTCCTTTTCTGTAGAGATCATCCTCTGCCAAAAGAGTGATAGTTCACCTCCTTCTGAGCCTTCTGCTTGGTTCCTGCTGCCTGTCAGGCACCTGCAGTAGCAACATTGTTCTGATTTTATTTTACTTTTCCCTTTTCCAGATGAAAATGAAAGTGCTGGCTGCGTGTTACTGCACACATCAAGGAAGGTAAGTACGGATGCTGTGTGGTCACTTTATTTTTACATCATCTAGAAGCAGAGAAAAAGGACCTTGAAACACTTCGTAGGAGTGGGGGAATGTTTGTTTCTGACCTGAACAGAAGGTGTGTTAATGGCTTTTCCCTTGAATTCCTCTCTCTTTAAACCTAACAAGCCATGTGCTGCTCATTCTCCAGTTTCTCTGTAATTCTGATTGTTCCACTGCTTTTTGTCTGACACAATTCCTTGACATATTAATTCATCACTTTCTCTTCTACAGCTGCCTGCAAAGGGATCCAAGCATGCACCATAGATTCAGGCTGTTGAGCTCCTCTCCAACCGAAAGCAGAAACACCCAATAGACATTGCTGTGATTTTGGTTTCCTGTTTATTCCAGCTAATCAGGTCTGCCTTCATGAGGTTCAGCGGGAGTGAATTCCCTGGAAGCACACTGTCTAGGAGGACAATTAGGAAACAACACTTAGTTTACACTTGCTCTTGAGACTGTAACTCAATAACAATAAGGTGAAAGTGCAAAAAAACCTCATATAAACCCTGTTAGTACAAACCTCCGACTATGAAAGTATGCAGGGAGGAAATGGGTTGATATTTAATACCACATGAAGTCTTTGGGGTTGTGAAGCTTTGAGTTGGCTTGAGTCTTGCCTCATCTGCTGGCTGGAGGGGCTGCCTGCCTGCCTGAGAACTTGTAGCATTGCTGATCCTGGTAAATCATATTGCAAGCTCTGTTGAAGGTTGTTACCTTGGGTTCTTAAATCTATGTACCAAAGCCTTGGGGGGTTTTTAGGGAATCACAGAGAGCTCTTTAGCTCTGCTTTGCTTTTAGGCCTCTATGTTGAAATCCTTAAGAAGTATTTCAGCAGGCTAAATTAACAGGTGGAGGAAAACATGTAACGGCCTCAGTAGAAGGAACCTTCCCCTCTCCAGCTTAAAACAAAAACCCCAAAACAAATCCACTACCATCAAAAAGAAATTGAACATTGTTTGATATTTAGCCATGGAAGTTAAAATGAGTTATTCATGCTCAAGAATGGAAATGTCTTTGTCAGTAAGTTGTCTTGTCTAATACTAGTGCTACAGCTCTGAGTTATGTACACTTGACTGAAAGTAACCCAAGAACCTAATCACCTGAAGTGCAAATTCTATCCCCTAATGCAGGGTCTGCCTCTGATAAGAAATAGTTTAAAGCTACTAATATGCAAGTGTCTCTTTTAATTTTCCTTTTCAGAGCTGCAGGATTCCTGCTTTTTCTGGCCTGCAGTTCATGCTTGAGCATTGTAGTGAGCTGTTGAACAACAAATAGCAGAAAGCCAGCATGCCTTAGCAGGGCTTGAGAGAAGATGCTATTGCCAGGTTTTGCCCCCAGGGAGGATGAGTGGAAAGTTTGTGCTTTAAATGCAAAGGAAATTGGGACCTGAGTCACAGAGGAGATGGCTTCAATTGTTTGTGAAGAGGGAGTTACTAGCAGGAAAGTGGTCAGGTCAGAAGCTTTGTCTGGAGATGTTCCCCTGCTAGGTTGTCCCTGGGTCTGGCAGTAGCCTGTGGTACTTGTTCCCTTTCAGGAGTGCTGGAAGCACAATCTGTCTCAGGCAAGTTGCTATCCAGCATGCCACTTGGTAGGCATAAACAAGGAGAAGCTCACTGAAGTGCTTTGAACTATTTAATCACCATCATGGTGTGTTTCTGAGCAAATTTGCCCAAGCCATCATGGCAGTAGCACAGGTAGAGCTCTGCTTGGGACAACATAGCTTTTGGATACCCCTTTTTGTAAGCTGCTTGCAGTGTCCGTAAGCGGACATGGTCTTCAGAGTAGCCAACCAGCAGAAAACTTGCTTTTTAGGCTTTTTTGGTGAGTGTTGAGAGCTCTTTTTTGCACAGATAGTGTGTGACTGGCCAAGAGACCTGCCTGAGGTTGGTGGAGGCTGTTTCAATATGTTCCTCTTTCTTTGGCCCAACAGCCTCTGTTCTTGCTGCGATGCAATGTGCAGCTTTGCAATCAAGGGTACTCAGTGCTATTAAAAAGGCTATTGGGTAGCTGTCTTGGGTTTCTTGCTAAACAGTTTCCAGCATCAGGTTTCCAGCATCAAGTATCCTGGTGTGACTTCACAAGTATTTTTTAGCTAGATAGTTAAGGAGCCATCATTAATCTCTCCTGAAACCACCAGCTATCCTGACTGGAACAGTTCTTTTTGAGCTATCCTCTGAGATGTTGCTGTACCAGTGCTTCCATTAATTTCATTTTGGTTTGTCTTGGAGTCATGTATTTGTATCCTTTCATGGTAGTTGCTTTGCGATGTTAAATGAACATATCTTACTCGATGTTATGGGAGTGATAACAAGGATGGATATTGCCCTTATTTCCTGCACAGGAGCAGGGGAATAAAACAGGAAGATGGAAAGTTGTAGCATGGAAAATTATTTACTCAAGGCATTGCCTGAAGCCTGTGGCAGGACTGGAGCTTCATCCTTATGACTTGCAGTAAGCTGCTGATGGGGCTGTCCTGCCACAACAAGCAAACAATGCTGTCACGCACAGCTTGCTGGAGGATCAGAGATGATTGAGATGATGTGGGCAGATAATAGCCCTCTTCTGAATGCCTTTGATTCATTTCTGCTCTCCTTCAGTTATCCCTCAACTTTCTCCTTCCACTGTTCTGCTTCTGGTGGCTTCTCTCATGCATGGGAGAAGTTGGTGACACAAAGCCATTCGTGCTTTTCTGGAAGCTCCCTGGCACTCCTGATGCTGTAACCTTCCTTATACCTCCATGGGTACCTCCTCTGCCATTCACCTTGTTAAATCCTGTCTAGGTCATTTGGCCTCTTTGCTGTTTGAACCTACATCCTAAGTTGGGCTCTGCATGGCAGACAAACCAAAATGGGTTACCTCTGGGAGGTGGTTGCTGGTCATATGGTGACCCCATGAACACCAGTGTTACAGATGGTGATAAGTGTTTTAATCTGCTCTCATCCAGTGATTCATTTGAGACTGACTTGGCCACTTGCAGTTACATGGTCTCTTTTAGGTGGAGTTTAATGAAGCTGTGTCACTGTCTCCTCTCCTAAGAGCAGATGGTAACAAAGCCTTGGGGGTGGGAGCTGAAATCCTTCAGAGAATCCTCCCTCTCGAGGATGCTGTGTAAGAAGTGATTGATGCAAAGTAAAACAGTGCTAATTGCAATGGATGTGTACTGACAACTTGATAGTTGCTGTGATAATTACAGTAATTAGTGAGATGTTAACATTTTTTTTCCCTGTGTCTAGGCTATAAATGGAAAAGGTAGAAAGGGTACGTGTGAGAGGAGGGGATCCATGAGTCAGGCTTAGGGGTGGCCCTTTAACTTGGGGGAGAATGTGCCAAGGTCCAGGTTGTGAAGGCAACTTGGTGACAGATTTGTGAAAGCAATTCAGAGCTTGTTACTGAGCTGAGATTTAAATGTATCTTGACAATCTGGTCCTCAACATCATGAATTCAAGCCTGGCTGGTTTCCCGTCGGAAGGAAGATCCATATAACAAAGTGCAGTTCCCATTTCCTCACTCAATCTTAAGCTGTTGAAGGAGAGGACAGAACTGTCAGTCCTTCCTGACCAGCACTGTGAGTGCTAATTCCATGTGTGGATTTCCAAGGACTGTGAAATGGGAACCATGCATTTGCATTTTGATCACTCAATTAACAAACTTCACAGCTGACGCATACAGAAAGGCATTGAGGTTCTGCAATACAGCTTGGGTGTTCCTTCCATCTCAAGGCCAGTGAGTCTGGGACAGCAGAGGGAACCAGCAGAGAGTTGAGACAGTTTCAGCCTCTCTCTCCTGCCCTTTTTATTGATTCAAAGCTAAACGTAATGCACAGAAGAAGAAAACTTCCTTGGGAGTGGGAACAATAAAAATTTAGGAAGTATGGGCTGGATAGAACTCCCCATCTCCCACTTCAGGCTCCATAACCTGGGGAGAGATGGTTCCCAGTCTGGAAAGAACTGGGTCAGGTTGCACTGAGATGCATACTGGTAATTTTCATGCTGCTGAGCTCAGATTCTTTCCATATAACTTCTCCCACATTTCTGTGAACTTCCTGGATTATTTAAACCTAAAGAGGATTTTAAATGCTACCTTTAGGCGTTTTTCTTTTAGGCAAACTTATATGCTTTATCCTAAGGGAAAAAAACCTAATATTTTTTATACCCTGACATAGAAAGCAGAATTAATGGTGTCTAGGCATTTGCCTATGGGTACTCTCTCAGAATAAGCCTTGAAAATGCAAACCTTCATTGTATTAACGCATAATGCATCGGTGCATAAAACACCTTTTCTTCTCTAGTGTGATCTGAATGGTCAAGTTGATTCCAGAATCATTGGCTGGGTGGCAGTAACATCAGCAAACCTGCTTGTGAGCTACACAGATCCTAGGCCTTTGCTGCTAGGTGTTGCATGTATCTGTCTAATGCTCTGACCTCTTCTTAACACAGTATCTGAAATTAAAGAATTTTGAGGAGGAAGTCAGAGCCCACAGAGACCTGGATGGGTTCTTGGCCAGAGCCAGCATCATCCTTGATGAAACGGCCACCTCCTTGGACGATGTTCTTCGAGAGATGCTGAAGCACTTTGCTGAAGATCCTGAGAACATGGAGCCAAGCTGCAACTTTGAAAAAATCATGAGCACTTTATTCACAGATTCAGGGACCCCACGAGAAGGGAATGGTAACCACCTCTTGACTTGCTTTTGCCTGTGGGTTACTCTTAAGTTGTCATCCTTTCCACTGGTGGTGTGTTGACGTTCACTACTGTGTGGGTCCCCAGCCTTGCATGTTGCATGTGACACTGGGGACTTGTTTTTCCATGTCAGTTAGACTGAAGGGTCTTATGTCTCCAGGGCTTTTATGTTTTGGTGGAGTCCCTGTTTCGTTAAGATAACATGTAGTGGTGTTCTCTGGGGTGAGAAGTTGACAGCACTGGATTGCCTTGTCTGTTTGGACCCAGTAGGTGTGCTTGTCCTCAGACAAGTTTGCAGTGCTCTTCAGCAGAGACACACTTGATGTCTCTTCAGAAATGGCTCCTTTGCCTTGTGATTGTTTTTCCATCTGAATTCACACAGGCTGGGGGAATTTTGCCTGTTTTGGATGAGTAATTGGTTGGGAAGGGCTGAGCCGTTGCATTGCTCCCAGCCCACTGGAAGGGATGAGAGGCACTTTTCCTCCAGAAACTCAAGTGAGACAGCCCTAGCCAACGTTGTTGGCTCATATGTCACCTTAAGCTATCAGCAAATGTCATAGCATAGTCTAAAACACTACCTTTTAGCCCAAGGTGTAAAGAAGCTTAACCAAGCATTATTTCTCTGTAGGCACCCATGACGTTTCAGACTCAACAGGAGCGAATACACAAACATGTACATCGCACCTCAAATGTAACTGTCACAGCCTGAGTGAATTTGTTTAACAGATATGTCAAGTCCTGAGCATGTAGTAAGCATGTTCATGCTTTGGTTACTTCTTGCTACCTGTCTTAGAGCTTTGCATTTATAATCTCTTTAATATAGGCTTTCTGCCAATAAAGAAAACATAAGCAGTGCCATAAAATAAAACCAGTAAACGGGAAGAGGGGGAGAGAGGGCAGGGGATTCAGAATATGCACCTTCCAGTCCTGTCTCTGTGTGTGTGTGTGTGTTGAATAATGCTAATCTAAGAGCCTAATATTGCAGTAGGTTGATGTTGGGAGGAGAAAACAGCTGCCTTTCCAAGCTGTGAATAGTTTAAGGGCAGAATTCAAAAGCATCAGGACAAATGTTTCCACCTTTCTCTGTTGTCACCTGCTGCCCTTGCATCAATCCACTGTGCAGATAAATAAGCGTGCTTTGTATTAGTACTCAGCTTCCATTTGAGAGGAAATGTTATTTGCAGGGGCAAACCAAACAGTCTGTAATGTTTCCCTCTCTTCTCTTCCTAGTTCACCTCTTATCAGATACAATTCAAGGGGTCACAGCGACAGTCACAGGGGTGCAATATCAGCAATCCTGGCTCTGTATCATGTAAGTACCTGGGTTAGATTAACAGAATCCACTGGCTGCTCAACACTTGTCACTTTTGCTGCTGCTGAGAAGAATAGTGCTTCAGAATGTGCCCTTGTGGGTCAGGATGGCAATGCCCTCTTCATCCCCCCTGCAGGGTCTTAGTCTCAGCAGTAGGATGCTCCGCTTGGACAAGCAGTAGCCTGGGCAGAGGTGACCACAGCCTCTACAGGGCATTGAGCTCTTGGATGCTATAGAAATCTGGTGTTAACAAGCTAAGAATGCTGAAAATAAATGCAAGACAGAAAATGCTAATTACTCAGAAATGTTAATGAGAGGAACTTCTGAAAGGGACAAGCAGACTGGTTTATGGACTACTTTGCCTGCCAAAGTCTGGGAACTCGTACCAAAAGATTTCTTAGGTCCTTTGATGAGAACATCTAAATTTTGTAACTGAAAATTGAAGTCAGAAATTCTGACACTATTTAGACAGTGATTACTTTGTCTGGCAATTAATTCAGGCGCTGATTAATTGTCAACACTGCTAAACATTGGAGTAGACACTTAAGACAGTAAGGACTCTGTCACCTACAATTTATGAGACATGGTGGCTTCACCTCAGCTTCCACTTGACCAAAACTGGGTTTTGAAACTATTGTCTCCAAATCAAGCATGCTGGGCAAGCCAAATTGTCCCTTCACAGTTTGGCATGCCCATTCTTCCCTGCCAGAACCCAAGTCATTGAGCCAACCAAAGCATTGCAGTTTGACTTCTGTCTGTTCCTTTATGCATATGCAGTCTCTAAGTTGAATTGTGAAGAAAGATGTTAATTCCTAGAGAAATTACTAGGATATGTTGGATATGGGCCTAAAGGCTTGGGGAGTGCATGTACATATCTTAGCCTTCACAGCCAGTTTGCTAGGACAACTGTCACAATAGCTTTCCTTCTACTAGCAGTTCTTCTCCTACCCTCTGCTTATGGCTGGGAAAAAATGTGGAGCATTCTGCCTCAAAAATAGGTGACTTAAAAAATAAGTATAAAAAATGACCAAGAAACAGTAAAAACCCCATTCTTGTTTCTAATTTCTCAAAGAAAAGGATGTGGTCTCTGTAAAAAGGGAACTTGCATATCAGGGCTCTGTTCTTCATAAAGTGAACTGGATAATGTCAATGTTGCATGTGCTACTGTTGGCTCTACTCTTACGCCTGGTATGTACAGAGCAGCTTGCACAAGGAAGAGTTTGTACAGTAAAATGGTCTTTCCATACTGGTAAACTAAGAGGCTTTTGAGCAGTTTTGTCCACTTCAGGTGCTATAGGTGGGATAGTGGCAATAAGGATCTGTACATCCTACTCTAGGAACGTTGGAGGGTGGAAGTTTCTACTGTGGCATGTGACATGGCTCTATGGAGGGCTTGGGGGAGTGTTGACTTACTAACAAAGCATTTCTAGAGATCATGATACAAATGCTGTGATTATATACATGAAACTGAAAAGGGTAGGTTCAGCCTCTCTGTAGAAAGTGTGCCAAAGCTTTAAAAGCATCCATGTGAGTAATACTAGCTTCCATGACAAGACATGATTTGAAAGCTAAGCTTACAGCCCGAAGGTGTCTTGTGCAAAACTTTCCTTGTTTCTTCCTTTTGTTGCTCTGAAGAGGGAGAAGAAAGTGGTGGGAAAGCAGCGATGAGTTATTAACTATAATTATCTAATTATTGCACTGTATTACTGCTGTAGCTATTGTGCAACAGATTGTGAACCATATTTTTAGATCTTACATTTTTCTTGAAGTCAGATTGCAAAACAACTTCCAAAACTCTGAAGTAAAAGGGTAATTTGTTGACGAAAAGAGTGGGGGGAGCCTCTAAGATACTTATTGTTCTTCATCCTTGCATTTATTCTATACTCTTGGCTAGATTTTAAACCAGCGCTGCTGGGTTTTGTGCACCTCAACCAACTTGTTATTCCTCGTGGATGAGAGAAGCTTGAGTATTCTTGTGGGATTGTATTAATGAGGAAGAGCAGCTCAGAGATATGGTTTTGGCAGTGTTGTTTCTGCATTGATTTCAAGGGGAAAAAGGCAGACTAGACTTGTATAGGATTTTCAATGAGTTGTGCAGAGCCTCGCTGCAGAAGAGCAGTCCTAATGGACATGAGACTTTGGTTCCCTCTCTGGTGCTGAAGAAAGGGCTGCTCTTTGAATTATCTTCAGTGGGAAGAGTGGTGGGGAAAATTTAGGGTGAAACAGCTATTCTGCTTCTGTTGGAATTGGTGCTTTCCTAACAGTTTCAGGTCTACTGAACCACCAGCAAGGTCAGATGTACTATATGGATCTGGGCTATAGCCACATGATAGAACAAACTGTTGAGGAAGTTCTTAAAGTTTGAATATTCCACTGAAGTCCAGGGGAACAACTGGCTTCTGGTCCACAATAGGCTTTTTTGTCAAGAATGACCAAACCCTGATCTTGCTGAAGCCACACCAGGGTATGTAAGTTTATGGAAACCTTGAGGCTCCTTCACTGGAATTCTGTGTAGCTGAGACTGTAGCACAGTCCTGCACACCCCACTAACCAGCAGTGTCCAGCTCATGAAGAATTGCTTAGTATTTGTGTATGTGATGGTTTTCTAACTGGAAAGCAAACTTCAGTTACACATTAGCTTCATCTGTCAAGGACAGGATCTCAAACCTTGGAAAACATGGACATAACACTTTCTTTCTCCTACTCACAGTGCTTGCCAGAAGAGGAAGACATGAGCTGGTATGGAGATCTCTTGCTGTTTCACTGTGAAGCTGCTGGTTGATTGTTTCATTAGAGAACCTGGGATGAGGGGTAGCCAGACCTGTGCCAGAATGGGGAGTGCTGAACTCTTATCCTCAGGCTTACTAAGTTATTTAGCATGTGGAGGCTCTGCTGTTAGTAGGAGTCTAGGGATGTACTTTGTTAACCCTCCAGCATGCAGTGACTGGTGCAGGTAGATATACTGGTAGGAGGGTGCTCAGAGTTCCCTATGAACCACACAGAGCTAAGAATCTGGTTTCATAGGTGAGTTTCCAGGTAAGTTGAGTAGGTGAGTTTCTGTGTAGATGAGGACCTTGGTGACATGGGTTAGTGGTGGTCTTGGCAGTCCTGGGGTAATGGTTAGACTTGATCACCTTAGAGGTCTTTTCCAACCTGTTTGATTCTATGATCCAGAGTCTGGAGGAGGTAAACTGGATGCTTTGCGTGTCTGGATCAGCAAGGCTCTTGTGAGAGCTATTGGTGTTGGTGTGGCACAGTTTTGTGGCTCAAAAAGCCCAATAAAGGCCTCTACCCTTATCCAATGGAGAGTATATGGGCAAGTGGCTCTCATCACAAGCCGAGTCTTATCACACCCAGTTGCTTTTTTCACCCTCTGACATATGAAGATGCAAATGCCTATTTTAAATTATTTTTTCACTTCTAATGAAGGAAACCTGATGCTATGGGTGTTAAAGTAGCTTTTAACTGACTGCTGGTGGATGCCTCCTTGACATCCTTTAGGAGAAACACCAGCTGTGTGGGTTATTGAACAAATGCTCCTGAGCTGAGTGGAATTCCCCAGGCATCACAACTTCCAGGCTATATTCTTCTTGGCAGGAGATACATATAATTGCTTTCTTCCAAAGCTGAACCCTTAGGAAAACAAGAAAGCAAGCTGCTTCATAGTCTGGATTGAGCAGTTGAAGAGCAGTATCCCTTAGCTGCATTGATGAGGCACATGGATTGGTGAAGGACTTATTTTCACTGCATTAAACTAATTTGCTAAAGCTGTTTTAACATGCAAAGCAGAGGGAAAAAGCCTCTCTGCAAGCAAAGAGTGGTTTAGTGGTTTGTGTGCTCTATGTTGCTATCAAATTGCTTACTCTCATACAGCAATGATTCATGTGGAGGAGTTTAACTCAGAAAAACCCAGGTAGCCTTTCAAAAACAGGTATTGTGAGGTTATTTTGGATATCGAGCAACACCACTGTCCAGATAGTCACATTTGAGTAGTAACTTCTCACATTTAATGTTTAACCGATGGTTGTGTGAAACTTGTAGAGAGATCCATTAGTAACATAAGTAATGCAAAGCCTGTTTCAGGTTTTAGGGATTTGTGTAGACCCAGAAGTTTGTGGGTCTATAGAAAAGCCATGTTCCTTTCAATTTAGCCGTTGAATAGATTTCAGGTAGAGATCCTTCAGTTACTGTGTATTCCTCAGAATGTTGCCCCTTCTTTCAAAGAGCTAAATGGGATCCTATGGAAACTTAAACAGTGCAGCTGTTTAAAACAAGTATTATCCTTTAGATTTATGATTGCAAAATATGGAGTTTTGTTTACAAGGGCCTCTTCTCCAACATGTATCACCATCATCTATCTCAAGTGTTCTTTGGGTTCAAAGAACTGACTGATTTCCTTTTTAAGTGCCTGGCCACCCTTGCTGGGCTCTCCCAGGTTATGCTGGAGAGCTGAAGCTCTTTTGCAGGTGCTGTTATGAAGAGGTGTTCTCAAATTCAAACCCTTCTTTAGGAATTTGGATCCCCAGCAGGATCTGTTGGAGAGAAGGCTGACTTTTTCTAGTGCCTGCAGCATCTGTACAGGGAGGAGGAGATGTTTCCTTATGCATTGACCCATAGGGAACACTTTTCCCTACAGAGATCAACTGCTAGAGAGGATGAGTCTTTCTGGAGCCCAGCAAAGTGCATTTACCAGTCCAGCTTGGAGCGACTTTGTTGCTGTAGCAGCACTGTGCCAAGCTGAGGGTGAGCTGGCTTGCTGGTCACAGCTTCATTCCTCACTTGCAAATTCTGGTTTCTGAAAGTTTGTGCCTGGAGCTGCTCCACGGAGGAAGATTTATGTGCAGTGGATGAGAACAAGAAGTGTCATTGTTGTTCTGCATCAGGACAGGAAAAGGCTGGCTAGCTGATTACCTCTGCTGGGCACTTTTTCTTACTGCAGGGTATCATTTGTTTCTGTATTAACTTCCTTTCTTGCCCTGTTTAAAGAGGTTTCTGTTTCTCTTGGGTCTCCATAGTTTGACCTTTTTGATGATTTGGTTGAGAAATGTGTTATTACTCTGATAACATCTTGGGTGTGGGGCAGACCTGCAGTTTGTGTGGCTCGGTGTATCAGTGATTTTGGTGGAGCATTGCCAGTTCTCACCATCGGAGTGCCACGCTCAACGCTGCTAGATACACAGCCTGGAATGAGAGGAGCACAATGAAGCAGAATGAGTGCTATAACTTAAACGCCCTTTTTATGAGCTCAATTATTGGAGGATCAAGATAAAATTGCTGAGAACACAACCTGGCATCTCATTAAATCATAGCCCAGCTTTGCCTTGTGTGACTAATACCGGGTGAAAATAGATTTTTCAACTTTCTGGCCAAACCAAAGGAGAATCATTTAGCTCAAATCAAACCAAACCAAAAGGGAACTTGGAGACTTTGGCCAAACCAGACATGATTTAGAGTCAGCTGAAAATGCCTTGCTAGTTCTTAAGCTTTTGGGAGCTTTGGCTATTTATCCTTCAGATTATTAGTTCTTTTTTTTCCTTGTAGGAATTTACTTAAGCGCTACTTGAAATAAGTTGATTCATTTTGAAAGTGACTCTCCTCTTGGCCTGGGCTATGCTGAGTTTTACCTGCAGTCTTGCATAACTTGGGATTTCCCCATGTGAACCAAATAACTTTACTTCTTTTTGCCCTTTACAAATATTTGCATAAGTCTAGTGGGGGCTGGGATTGTATTATATTTGTTTCTGGATTCTGGAGTAGAAATAAAAGTGGGAGCTGTAAGTGCTACACCAGGAAATAGGGTTTAAGTCAGCTAAATAATGGCTCAGATTAAAGAAAAGCTTGAGATGAAGTGACTTGTCCTTCCACTAAAAGTACTGAGACACCATTTTTCCCCCTAAATAAGTGGATATAACAGAGAAAGACCAGGCTTAGTGCAGATGAGGCTGCATTCTGCACATAGGCGCTTGTAGGAGTGCTTAGATGCATCAGACCTCTGTGGCACCTATTTAAATCTGGTTTTACTCTGCTTTAGCCTCACTAAGCCAACTCAGCCTCATTTATAAAGGTATTATTGACTTAAATTGTGTCCAGACATAGACCTGAACTAGGTTGGCAATTCTTCAGTGGTTCACACTCAGCTTTACTGGTGTAAGTGATGCTGGGATTCAGGTGTATGTGTTGGTGTCAATAGAGCTCTTCATAGAAGAGTTGAAAGGAACTGTCTCAAGGTGTGAGAAGTTTCAAACTCCAGCACTGTAGATAAAACTACTTCAGATAAAAATGAGTAATGATGTGAGATCCTCTTGTTGAACACTCTCAGTCCCTCTAGTTAAGGAAAAAGAGAAGTCCTGATTCATTGAAGCATAAGGTTTTGGCTTGGTTGCATGGAAAATTAGGTTGTATGTGAAAGGGATCCAATAGCAAAGAGCAGCCTTTTAGAGTCAAGTTTTCTCCTCCATACCCAAGAAGTTATTGAACTGAACTGTGGTGTAGCCCTGTGGACTGGCACTGTGGCAGGATAGCATAGCCTGAGAGACAGAGACAAGTTAGAGAGCTGAAACATAACCCTGTCACTTCAGGGAGAAAACTAGGTACAGAAGAACATGTGGCTTGCTTAATTATTGCACTGTATAATGGATTTTTCCAAGTAACTTGCTATATTGCAGCATGATTTCATGTATTGTAGCTAGGAGAGCAGGGCTCTTGCACATTGGCTTTCTTACCTTGGGTAGGAGCAGTTGAAGATGTTTTTGTGAGGTTTCAGTTCTTGGATTTACTCAAATGGGGTGGGAGCAGACATGCAGGTACTGAGATGGCTGGTAACTTGTACCTCCACAACACATACAAACTTACCTTCACCTTAGTATCCTGCCCCACTTCAGGTACTGGTGTGATCAGCCCTTGCCCTGTAATAAGTCTTCTCTGGCCATAGTTTGTACTTCAGTAGTTTCTTGCCAGGGCAAATACATAGTAGGAAACGTGTAGTAGACGTGGTGGGAAAGGGATTATGTCTGGAAAGCGTAGTACAGCTAAGTGTAGTTAGTATGGCTCTGTGAGCAATAGATATCTGATATCTGCTTCTGGCCATGTCTGGAATAGAAATGATATTCAGAAAGCCTTCCTTTTCCAAACAAATTGAAGAGCTCAACAGCAGAGTGTGAAAATGCTGAGAACAGAGCTCAGAATACACGGGTAATGTTTGCTCATTGTGCATTAACTGTTCACTCCTGGTGACCGGGTGGATGAAGGTGAGAGAACTGAAGGTGTTGGACCACTTGAAGGTTTTCCTGTTAGTCTAAAGCCCAAAGTTCATGCATCTTCCCCATTGACTTGTTGAACTATAACACGAGGAGACTTGTATGCTGTCCAGCCACAGAAGGATTGCTACCAAGAGCTTTGATTTGCTTGTGAAATAGTGTTGTCTGTGTTCATTTGATCCCTTGGGAGGGAAGGACAAGGATTGTTTCAGATCCAAACTATGGGTTTAGTCAAAAAGATAGCTTACACTCTATTTCCAATTACTTCAGAAGAGATTTAACTCCTAACCTTAGGACCTGACTTAATCTTTCTCTTTTCCAAAGCTAATTCAAGTAGAAAAAGCACAAGGGACTGTGATGGAGGGGAGTTGAGAAATAAATGAAATACTGTCATCTTACTCATGACCTGTATTGTTCTAATTAAGCTGTTTGGTTGTTCTCTGACAAGTGTCTTTGTCAGATTGATTTGTGTAAGTAGGCTGCTTCCAATCTGTGATCAGGAAGTCAATAAGAAAACACTTGGTGGTGTGACTTTTGCATGCAAGTTATTAAGGACTGAAAAGAAAGTATAATGTGCTCCTGATGAGTACATCTCCAAAGAGATGGCTCTTCAACTCTTCAAGAGCCGTTACTGGAAGAGCCTTCAGGGTGCATGGGTGTGAGGATACATGTTGCAAGGAAAGAAATGGAAGAGAAGTTAAAGGAGAGATGAATCCTCCTATCACAGGGGACTGAGATAGGTGCTTGCTAGATGAATAAAAGGGAGCAAGCAGTCAAAGTGACTTTGAACCAGAAAAAAGTCACTCTGAGGTAGGAAAACACACTTCCATACCTCTTTCAGTGTTAACAGGCAAACCCTGTGTACACGTTTTACCAGTGCTCTTCAGAAGATTTGGGAAGTAGTAGGTGGCTTTCATGGGAATAGGAGAGCTGCATTCCAGGCTGACGTTAGCAACCTCCTGCAACAGCACCAAACCACTTCCCAGCAGGAAAAATGATGGCTATTCATATCACAGCTCTGCTTAAATATCCCATTCTGGTCTTTCACAGCATCCAAAGATGCTCTGTGTTTATTTCAAGTTGTTGCTAGTCTTTGTTACTGGAGTCAAACAACCATCACATCCAGTAGAGCTGACTGGATTGCAGCCAAGGGTTTCCCTCTGAGCAGTAATCCCGCCTGCTACAGCCTTTGTAGATCCTGAGCAAGGAGGTCAGCTTGGTTTCTATAACTCACCTGTACCAGAAAGGGGGAAAATAACAGCAGAGAGCAAATAGGGAAATCAATTCCAGCAGCGAGAGAGCAGCCCAAGGCAAAAGTGGAAATATGTTGGTTTGGCATCTTGCCTTAATGTTTCCAAAAGCACTTTGGGAGATGAGGTGAAATGAAATGAAGTGTAAACTGCTTTCCAATAATGTAGGTGGTGTTCGTTTCGAAGAGGGCTTTTCCGTAGAAGCTTCTGTAGCACTGCAAGTACTAGATATGTTACGCTTTGTCTTTTGATTTCTTGGCTATTAAAAAGCAGACAGAGAAGAGGGAAAAGATGGAAATCTTGAAAGTTATTTCCCATAAAACCCTGGATGTAAAATTCTACAAGAGTTAGAATTATTGGCTGATAGTAACTTAAAGGCACCATTTAAGAGTTCAGAAGTGACCCTTTAACAACCAACATCATCTGTTGTTTCTCAGAGTTGAAATAGATGCATAAACCTTGGAAATGCCCCTTGCACATGCCCTGGTCTCTTGTCCCAGGTAACAAGTGATAGGACAAGAGGCAACAGCCTCAAGCTATGCCAGGGGAGGTTTAGACTGGATATTAGGAACAATCTCTTCACTGAGAGGGTAGTTTGGCATTGGAACAGGCTGTCCAGGGCAGTGCTGGAATCACCATCCCTGGAAGTGTTCACACAACATGTAGATTAGGCTTCAGTGCCAGGGGTTAGTGGTGGCCCTGGCAGTGCTGGGGGAATGATTGGACTTAATCATCTTAAAGGTCTTTTCTGACCTGATTGATTCTGTGATTGTATGTGTCTAGAACCAAGTATAACAGTGCCATCTTCATTGACAGTTGCACTATAAAGTCCCTTCAGCGACGTCATGTTTGCATCAGCCGCCTGGAGAGGCCTCAGAATTGGGGTGAAAACTCCTGCGAAGTGAGATTCGTGATATTAGTCCTTGCTCCTCCAAAAATGGTGAGTATTCTGTTTGCATTTACTCTGATGCTTCAGACAGTTCTCCCAAGATTGCTTTTCCTTGGTCCCTTTGGCTTTATGATAACATATTACTTTTTAAACGCCAAGAGGATGTGAAAATGCCCAAGATCATCTCAGCAGTTGTCAAGATGATTTATACTTTGTGTTTGTGAGGGGTAAATTAGTCAGCTGTGTCCTAGTCTCATCCCAAAGAAAGGCCTTTAGCCTGACTGGGAGGAAAACATTACAGATCAAATGTGTCTTAGTCCCCATATACTTTTTGCTAGAGCTACGGTGATGCATGCTTTACTCTACAGATAATGCACTTTTTGCATGCTGTGATGCATATGCAAGTCCACAGATTCGCCCCCTGCCAGCTTTACTAGTTTAGCTACTACTTTCAGAGGTAAGGAATGCTATTCCTGCTTAAAGCCATGCTTGTGAAGGCCTCTGAGTCTGTAGCTGATGCCCCATTGCAAAGGTCTGAGTTGCTTTCCAGCAAGCTCTCTTGATGGAACACTGAGTCATGCTGCAGATGTGGTTGCAGCAGATGCAGATGGACTGATGTAACCAAGAGGAAGATGTAATTTTGTGAGCTCTGTTACAGTATGGACAAGACTACTTGGGAGCTGGGTTGCTTCTAAGGTCAGACTGTCCTGAGGTCCACTGGGAAGTGTGTTCATAGCTTTTGGCACTCAAACCAGCAAGGTTAATGCTTGACAAATGTACTTACTGGTTCTTTGGTGTAGACAAGTCAAACAAATAGCATGGTAGTACACATTTACTGCAGTATCATGGGGGGCATCAAGGTTAATTGGGGATCACCATCCTGTCTTCCTAGAAAGCCCTGGCTTGATCAAGCTGGTGTGTTCTTCTAGCTAATGGTTGAATGGTTCAAAGCCCAAGACCTTTTCACACTTAAGCTGGCTGTTTACACCTTGGGACTACTGGGTCTGTGCTTCTGGGAGCTGCTGGAGAGGTTGGAGACCTTGTCTGGAACAGTATGCATCCTGATTCAGTTTCCTGCTCTTCAATGCTATCTATGTGACCTTGGGACCTTCTAGTCTGGTCTGTCTGTCACCTCTACCCCTCCACCACCACCCCTGTTTAAATGGAAATACTGGTGTTTCCTTATTTCCCAGGATTTTTGGCAGATTTTCCCAACTGAGCAGTTCAATGCTTTTGGCATACATCTGAAACCCAACTGGCTGAAAACATATTGATGTTCCTTATGAAAAGCAGCAGGGAAACAACTGAACCCATGTGCAATTGCATTGATCTCTCTTTCATTGTATGGCAGTTTGCTTATCTCTGGCCAGCTACGTGCAAAGCACCCAGCAAACAGCTCCACATCCGCTTGTAGCCTCGAAGTTTGCATTTCCAGTGGACAGCATCAAATTAAGGGAAGGGAGTGGAGGCCAAGCAGAGCTGCAGTTGCCAATATGCTTTTTATTTTAAATGAGTTTATCTAAGCCAGCTCTAAGTACGCATTTCTGGTACAGCAGTTAAAATAATTAACCTGCTGACAGTAACAGATGAAATGAGCCTTGCTTGGGGAGAGAGAAAAAAAAAAGCCTAGAAAATGGACATCTGTTGTGCTAAGGAATCCAGATCCTTGGCCTTCTCTAACGTGGAGAACGGAAAAACCTTGTTCTCCTGCAAATCTCTGTGCTCTTTCTCTCTTGGAAAGCAAAGAAAGGGAGCAGCATCGGGAAGCTTGAGGTAAACGCTTGCAGCATCCAGCCCAAAAACTACTGCTGCTTCGAGGTGAGAGGAGAAGACTCCCCTGTGATGGCAAATGCAGGCTAAAAGAACCAAGCTTACAAATTCTGCTCCCAGAGCAGATTATCTTAAATCCAAACCCTTCCCTAAAAAGTGAAATCGAACATGTCCTAGCAATCCTCTGTGATGAAGAGAGGGTGATGGAGGAGAGGGGGAGGCAGGGCAGTATGAGTGATGAGGAAGTGTAGTGTTAGTGATACCTCTGAGACTAGTGCAATGCCACCCATGTGTCTGTGCTGTCTGCATCAAGCGACAATGAATTATTTGGTTGTGTTCATGAAGAATTTGTTCATCTGCTTTGTTATGAATCATGCAAACTAATTCAGATCAATCACACATGCTCGCTACTACATTTCACAGTACTGCGAGGAGGCTGGAGGCTGTCCAAAGGAGGGTGGTTGTTTGGGTGTCTTTGGCAGTTGCTGCGTGGTGAGTGTAGAGTGTAGCTAAGGCGGGTGGGTTAAAACTTTGCATCAGAAGGAGCTCTTAATGAGCTCTGGTTCTACATGACTTTGCCTCGGCAAATATCTTGTCTGTCCTGAACAAAGTGGTACAAGCAGTTGGGCAGGCCAGGGATGTAGAGCTTGGATTCGGTGGCTTTGTGCAGGGATGGGGAGCTCATTCTCCTTTATAGTTCCTTTGTATCTAATTTCCAATGTGCTTGGAGCAATAGGAAAGCAGTCTGGGATACTGTTGAAGCTGGATCCTCAAAGATCAGGCCTGTGGCTCACAGAAAGATTAAAGCCTGCACATAGGCACTTGTTCATCTTTTGTGTTTGCAAGTCTCCTGTCCCTTCCAAGCATATAGTGAAGACAGTGCAGCTTGTGTGCATGCTCAGCTGCTTCTTTCTTATGCTTTCCTTTGTGTGAGTAGTTACTTCAGCTGAGAGCTCTAAATCTCTACTTGTGCTGCCAGAATTGTCCCAGAGAGGCCAACTGAATTGAGTTTTAATTCCCAGAAAATGGGAAGCCAATGAAGCAGATACACACAATAATCTCAGTCTTACAGAAAAGACACTTGTACCTGCAGGAACCTTGACTACAGCATCTTTCCACCCTAGTAGCAGTAATGTTGAGATGCTGGAGGATAGTAAAGACTCTTTGTTAAGCCTTAGCAGCTTGGAAGGGAAGCCAGGGATAAAATGCATGTTTAGCAGGATTCAGATTTGGATCAAATCCTGGGAAGCTGATCAGGTAAGACTGATCAGTGCTTCTGTATGTTGATGAACAGACGGGATCCTTCTGTGGTTGATATGCTTGTTTGCAACAGCTTCCACACGTACCCTTTTCCACTGGGTGTCTCAGGGGTCCTGGAAGCCAAGCAGCTTGCTCTTCAGTTCCAAGTGGGGTAGATCAGTGGTTTTACATTATAGAAATGAAAGAAAATAGTTTATAAGGGTCTTTTGTGTCTCTTTTTTTTTTTCCTTTTTCCTGTTCAGAAAAGTACCAAAACAGCCACAGAAGTGGGCAGGACCTTTGCCACAATGTTTTCGGACATAACCTTTCGGCAGAAGCTCCTAGAAACCAAAACAGAAGAGGAGTTCAAGGAAGCCTTAGTCCACCAACGCCACTTATTGACGGTGGTGAATCAAAGACCTTCGATAAGTGATGGGCACAAGTCACACGGCCATAAACCGCTCAAGGTAAGGCTGACCAACGTCTGCCCTGCCCCTGCTTCAGAGATGTCTAAATGTATAAATGCAAGGGGTTTGGGTAAGAAGATGAAGCACTTGGGCTGCTTTGCATCCATTGGGCTTTCCTGGCAAGCTGTACGCACTGAGCTTTCGACACGCTGCTGCTGTGTCTATGCCCGCTTTCCTTAGCTCCTACTGTAAATCTAAAAGAGAAAACCCACTTCAAAGAGGCAAGTGCTGAAGGGATGCAGAACAGTAGGGGGTTGAAATGGTTACAGGACTTTGATTCCAGATGCTTAGTGAAGGGTGGGATTAATGGATCACTGTGCATTGTCGGTCCAAGGTACTTAATCCTTAGAATCTGAAGGGAGCTGCTGCTTGTCTTTCCCACAGCCAAAAGACTTTTTGGCCATCTCTGCATAGTAATTTCACTTAAAAATTGCCTGTCAGTATTTGGCCTGACTTCTCGCTGTTTGATCTGTAGTTCTGTAAAATATTACTTGCTCTGTACTTTAAAGTACGAGGGAAATGCTGTAACTCTGCTTTCTTTTCTGGAATTTCCTGTGTATTGGTCATTGCTTTGTTTTTCTGCTCAGAAATTCATTCTTTAAGCAGACAGCATACCTGAAAAACAAACTGTGCCATCTCTAGCCTGCTGCTCCTGTCCCTGAATTACAAATAACCTTAAAGCTTTGAATTGCCTGCAGTGCAGAAGCTGGTTAATTTATCACTTCTTTTTTTTCTCCCCTCTGGGTTTTGATCTGCACATCTGGAAATAAGC